>NW_008594173.1:0-61066 GCF_000691845.1 Merops nubicus | reverse complement strand
TCCTGCTGCTCTTTTCTGCTTCTTTCCCCCAGCTCCTTTCATCCCTGATGTATTTACTGGTGAAAATGTGGCCCATTGTCTTTTATCAGGCTTCACAAGGGGTGTTAATCAGCCCCTGGTCGTGCTCATCATCCACATCATCTTCTAACACTCAGTGCTCCGCTTTCCCTACCTGACCTCACTCTGGGAGTGATTTAATGGCATATTTATCTCCTCCACATCAGGATCCCCTCGAGGGCTTGTCCTGACTCCATCCCAGAGACACCTGACTTCCTTACACAACTCTCTCTGGTTCCCAATCAGCTCAGAGCCAAGCTGCAAAATTGCCCTTGTTGCTTGAAGAGCTTTCCTTTCAAAACCTGGGGGATCCCCACGGTTAGGAGGGGGCCAGATATGAGGCTTTGCCTCTGTGAATTTGGGTAACTAATTATATTTCTATTATTGTGAATAGAGAGGACCTCCCCCCTCACTCACCCACGGAGAATAATTCAGACCCTTTCCCTAAGACTGTTACAGACACTGCCAGATGTTAAGTCTTTCATTCACTCAAGTGATACAAATTAGCTGAGTGTTGCTCTGCTTGGCCTAAATTCCAGCAAAGCTTGGCCTAAAATGCTCAGCTGGTGGGTAGAGCTGAGCCTGAACTTCCCCCAGCTCCCAGCCCACCGAGTCCCTTCCTCCTGGCTCCAGTGCCCAGGTGAGGCACAAGGGCTGAGCTGCTATTTGGAAATAAAATGCTGAAGGAGTGATGCCTTCACAATCGAGTTGCACCAAGGACTTCTGTTGGCCACCAATTGTGAGAGCCCAGAGCCAGAACTGGGTTAACTGGGGAACTTCACCTGACAGCTTGGAGCAGGAGCTGCAAAATGACCTGAGTTGAAGAAGCTCAGGGGGGGGATGCTCATCTCTGTCTCTCTTGGCACCCGAGGTCCCCAGGAGGGCTCGTGGCAGGTCCATTCCCTGCTCCTCTCAGGGCTGAGGGTCACCAGGCTGAGCTTTGTCACCCTGGCCATGGTTTAATCCGTTTTCCCAGCACTTCCCAAGCTGTCTGGTGGCTGAGGCTCTGCGCGCTCCCTCTGCTGGCTCCATCATCCTTCAGAACCTCATAACCCTCCTTAGGACCTCAGCTTTGCTGGGAAGAGATGCTGGCTGGGGCAACAGCCACCCCCGACAGCAGAATCCCTGCTCAAAGCTGTGCCATGGCTGAGGAGGAGGAGGAAGAGGACCATGATGCCATGAAATCCCTTGTGGGCCGGGAGGGAGTGGGGTTTGAGCAGCAGCCTGGTGGTGATGCTGGGTGGGGAGATACCCCAGCTTGGTTGGAAACATTGGTATTTATATCCAGGATCTATCTCTGTGCTCTGGCAGCTCTTCAGCACCCAGGAAGAGGAGCTCAGGGTTCTGGTGCACAGCACAAGCTCCTTGGGGCAGGAGGTTATTGTGGACCTAAACCTAGGTCAACCCAAAAGTGGGTTTCTGACTCAAAACCAGATGCCCATCTGACCCAAATCACTCCCTAGGTGCACATTTCCCCCGTGCATGCAGCAGAGAGGTGGAGGGTGGCACGTGAACCAGTGGTGAGGGTGCCCCAGGGTGTGAGAGCCAGGCTGGTGGTCCCAAAGCCCAGAGGTTCAGCAAAGCAACCCAAATCCTCCTTGGAGAAACACCACCTTTAAACAAAGACCAGAGGAGGAGCTGCAGCAACTCAATTTGTTATCACTCCAGCTCATGGGCCACGCCAGGGAGGGCTGAGCCTCACCAGGAGGAGTTGCCCATGGCTAGATGGGCACCTTGCTCACATTGTTCCACCCATCTTGCTGCCCCAGCTCCATGGTCTTAGTGCAAAGTCTTCCTCCAGCATCACACCTCCAGAGAGGTTTTCTTCAACGCCTTGCACGGTCTGTATGTCCTTTGTTTTGGAGGTCCCTGGTGCCCATGCCACCCTGCCCTGTCCTAGGTGGTGGTGCCAGGCAGGGCTGCTGGGTCCAGCTGGGGGCTGCCCTGCGCTCCATCCCCTGGCAGCAGCTGGGACTGCAGGAGAAGGGAAAAACATCGCAGGAATCTGGTTTTAAACAGATCCCCAGCGTTTTTGTGGTGCCCTGTTTTGGCTCTGAAGAGACCTGTGAAACCTCCGGATCTTTTCCAGGTCGTGGGGACTCTGCAGCCCGACAGGAGAGGATGAATTCCTCGGGCAAGGTTCCAGAAACTACCAAGCTAAAGGAAGAAATCAGGCTGTGAAAAGCCCTTTTGGAGATGCAGGAGGCAGAGAGATGTGAGGTTAGCAAGGGCCAAGGCCAGCAGCTTGAAGGCCACTCCCAGACCTGTGTTCTGAAACGCACAGCCAAACGGGGCAGTCAAAGCAACGGCTCCACAGGGTGAAGATGAAGGGCAAGCATCTGGAGAATGACACCAGGGCTCTGTAGTCAAAACTATAAAGGAAGAAGGGGCACAATGTCAGCACTCGGTGCTGGGTGTCCCCAGGGAGAGGTCGGGGATCCTGCAGGAGCAAAGGAGCTGCTGGAGGAGCAGTTTCCAAGAGGGGCTTCAGCCTTTGGTGGCCCTCACAGCTTCTTGATGTAAAGCAAGCTGAGCCAGGTGACCCCTCCTCACTCTGGCTGCATGAGCCAAGGGTCCTCATCCTCACCACTGAGAAGAACCCACAATTTACCTGGACACTACACCATGGGTGCCCAGGGACACGTTCATGGGGACTAGGGCTGGAAAAGAACCTGTCTGCATTTCATCAGAATTTTCTGGGCTCGTTTTTTTTCCTTCCTTTGGGGTTGAAATTCATCGTTTCAGGGCAAGATGTCAGCATTTGGAAAAACGTGGCCAGTTTTAGGTGATGGACCTTTAAAAAGAGGCTGAAAAAGCAATTTCAGGGGTGGGAGAGGAGCACGTTGAGGTTTGCACCCCATGTGTGCTTTTGGTTTTAGATGTGGGTCAGGTCTCAAGTGGTTTCACTCTGATTTCTCTCTTGCCACTGATACCAGCTGAAGCCCAGAGGCCAAGAGAGCATTTATTGGAGTTAAGTTTCAAAAATCCTCCCAAACTTTCTCATACCAGGTAGGAAAAGCTGGAAACTGGGGTGGGCAAGATCTGCTGGCAGGCACATCCGCAGAGCCAGGACCCTGCTGGGTCCAAGCCTCCAACGTGGAGGAGATTTCTGATAAGTGGAGAAAAAAAAAAGGGTAGAAACTTTTTCCATTGAAACTTCCACAGAATGGTTTATGCTGAATGGAGGGTGGGTGGTGTCATTTATATTTGATTTTCCGTTTTCTGATTAGAAAAGAGGAAGCTGTGTTATTTTCTGACCAAAAAAAAAGCTCCATTTCAGAAGTGAGCAGCTCTGGAAAACACCCCCACCCGCAAAACCCAACGTTACAAAGCCTGTACAACAAAAGCCTGGAAATCAAAAGTCAAGATTGTTTCTTTTACCCATTTTTTCCCAAAATCTGAAAACATTTGGGGTGGAATTTCAGTGTGAGCAACCACGTTCATCCTGGAAATCCTGTCAGTCAGCAGGCATAGGGGGAATAAAATAAAAAGCTATATTTTATCTGTCTCTTTCAGCAACAAGAAGGAGGTTGGAGGAGCCCAAATGGTCCCTCGACCTCCCTCTGCTGCTCCTGAAGCAGAAGATGGAGGGAGAGGTTTGAGGCTCGGATCATTTCCTTGTGGGCTTGTTTCGTTTCCCGTTATTGTCCCGGATCTGCTCCCACCCGCTCTGCCCAACAGGAGCTGGGGGATGAGAGAACCAGCCTGGCATTGGGCTTGGAAAAAAACCCCCCTCCTTCCTCCCCGTGGCACGCAGGGATCATTCACCCCGAAACAATGCGTTGGCAATGCCTTTCCAGGTCCATTTAGAGCCTGACCTAAAGCTTTCTTCCTGCCCGGGGTGAAAGGAGGAGGAAAAAGGGTTGGGTTTGCATTCAAAAGAGGTGGTTGTGGTGAGGTGGGTCTAAATCAGAGGGAATTTGGGGTGTTTGCATCGAATCTGCTCGGAGCATGTTCTCCCACTCAAGTCATGGCTGCAAGTCATGCACTGAAGTTAAAGAGAGAGGCTGTGAACAGGTTTAAATTTTCCTAAAAAGCTGATAAAATGGTTAAAAAAAAATCCATAAATCCCAGAGTATAGTCTGGCTGTTTGTTCTATAAAGAAAATCGATGAGTTCCCAGGGTAATAGAAAGAGTTCTTCTAACTGTGGCTTCCCAGAAAAGGAAATAATCCAGTTGGATGAGCTCGGGGAAAGTGGCACCTTCCCTTCCTCCCCAGATAAACCAGAGCCCTGCAGCCCATCCAGCCACCCAGAGGACTCTTGGTGTGTCACCCAGCCACCCTGCAGGGTCCCACCACGGCTCCCCTCCCTCAACACATCGCTCCCCTTTCCCCAAAACCAGAGTGAAGTTGGTTTGGGCAACAGGAATCACTTGGGTCCTTTCTTTTCTAGACAGCGTTAACAACTTGGCAGCCCAAAGAATTCATCTTGCCATCCCCTTGGTGGCTCAGCTTTCTTTGAGCAGCATGAATGAAGAGAAACCTTTATTTGCATTCTCTTCAAATTGCCCTCCACCACTAGCATGAGACCTTTGGAAGCTTTTTGTGAGAGCAGCCCAGACAAGATATTTGAGCTGGGCACGATGCCCCCACCGCTACCGCAAAGAAAAAAGGGCTTCAAAGCAGCTGCTGAGTCAGAATCAAGGGGGCTGGATGTGGTTGCTGCCCAAAAAGATCACAATGCAAAGCCCTGCAGGAGGAGGAGCGGGGAGGGAGGTCAATGGATGCAGCATTCCCTGTCCCTGAGTCACTTCTGCAGAAATCTGTGAGATTTGGCATCTCCCGAGCACATCTGAGAGCAGGGAAGGGCTTGGGGGAGGACACAGGGGTTGGAGGGGGGGGGTTTGGAAAGAAATCCCATCCTGGACCATGGTTAAGGACACCTGGGCTGTTGTCCATCCTCAGATTTGGGTGGGATGGGGGCTGAAGCTGCCTGCCCTGCAGCAGTAGGTTTGCAAGCTGAGGAGCCATGAGCTCCAGCGTGGACAGTGCGTAGAGTTGCCTTCAGGCTTCCTTCCCTGGAGCCCCACAAAAAAAAGGGGGAAAATTGCCTTTGTTCTCCTTTAGCCTTCACCTTGCTGCAGCTTTTAAAAGTCCAGAGCTGGCCCTTTATGTTATTTTTTTCAGTTCATGAAAGCAAAGTGTATTCAGAAGGACTTTTGGGGGGGTTTTTTTAGGTTTCAGGATTTTCTGCTGGAGAGAGGTGTACCTCACCATAACCCACACAGCTCCTGGACAGCTCTGGCTTTGAGGAGGAATTGGGGAATGGCAGCTGAATGTCTTCAGCAGAGAGGTCAGGCTGCCTGGGTCCCCAGAGTGGACGTGGGGTTATCCCTCCCTGACCCTAGGTGGTCACCACTCCCTCTACTTCTCCACCAAGAGACTTGCTGACTCTTTTTCCCACCAGGTACAAAGGCAGGAGAATGGTGGAAAATATCCATCACCCTCTTCTTCTGCTCCTCATCCTTCTCTCTTCTCCTGCACTTCCAGGTAATGACCACCTGAGCCTCCAACGTGTCCAGACCCTCATCTCACCTGGCACCCAAACCTGCCGAGATAATACTGGACTGCATCTTGAGCTTGGCAAGAGAAGATGCTCCTGCTCCATCTAAAGATTTCAAAACAATTCCCACTCTGCCTTTGCTGAAACCTCCTGGAATTTTTCAGCAGAAGGAGACGAGTCCACCCCGGGGTAGCCCAGAGCCTGGTGGTCAGCGTGGGGTCTTGGGCAATTTGGCACAGAGGGTGAAATCCCTCCTCTGATGCCTACAGAGGGGGCACCTGAACCTCCCACCTCCCTTCATCCCTTCAGCTCCTGCTTTGCTAAAACCAGTCCAGTCCTGGGGGAAGTGCTGATTCTGCTGAATCAGCATTTTCCAGCAAAAAAAAAAAACAACCCAAACAACCCTGTGGCATTTGCAATTTCCCAACCAGTCTTAATTGAGAGCACTCAGGGAAAGCAAACAAACAAAGGTGCCCATCAAACCAACGCAGAGGGCAGGTAACGAGCTGGGTATCTCCAACGAGGTGACTCCTGCCAGGGCAAGGACTGCCAGCAGATCAGCAGCTCTGGGGTGGATGCAGGAACAACCAGGCTTGGCTGTGAGACCTTGACCTTGCTACAAGTGGCTGGTGGTCCCTTTGGTGCTACTCACATGGAGGCTACCTCTGGGATTCAAGAAGCATCTTTGGTATTACAGATGAGAGCTCTAGATCATTCCCATCTGGGCCACTTCTTGGCATGACCCATGAGTCCTACAGAAGCCAGAGGTATCTCCACAGACTTGGCTACAATCCTTTTCTTCCAGCTGTTTCCATCACCCCTGTGTGCTCTTGGAAAAGTTCTAGTACCACAGCTCCTTCTCTGACCAGCTTTCAGAATCTGCAGCCACGGCCACCTCTGCCAGGTGGACCATCCTACAGGGACCTCCTGCATGGCTTCCACTACTTGGGCACAGGGGTCCCTCAGCATTGCCATGGCAGCTTTTCCTCCCAGAAAATGGTGATTTTGGGGGACCAGATACTTGACAGAGGTTTGCAGCAACAGGAGCAGAGGTGCTACCCTGGAACCTCCACCTCTTGGCCAACACCCTCACAACTCCTTTTGGATTTCTGCACATGACTTGTCAAATACTTGAGACCAAGAAGCACGTCCCAGAGCAGGGACTCTGTCCTGGCCTCCCACGAGCAGAAGGGGGAACTGGACACGTTTTCTAAATTGGTCATGGCATTCATCCATTATTTTTCTGGATACAATTAATAGGTGACCATTTTTTGCTTCATCTGAGCTGTTTCCATTACGCAGCTGAGGAAGTTCTGTCTCCCAGCTGCCTGGCTATATTTGGGCTGTGAACTGCAGGAAGTTGTGACATTGCCACAGATATTCCCCTTTAATGTCTCCTTAGAAAGAGAAATCTCCTTCAAACCTCTCTGCCCTCTCCTCACCCCCCTGGGCACCGGGGGCTCTGTGCACCCACTCCAGTGCTGCCTCATCCTCCTCCCTCTCTCCCACAAAGCTCTTTTGGAGGGCAGAAGGATAATGGGAAGTGACAAGTGGCTCCAGGACCTTTTAAAACTGCCTTACCCAAGCACAGACGACGACACCCTCCAGCAAACATCAGCGTCCCCTCCCAAAGTTGTGGACGCATGAACTGCCCACGTTTCTTCACACAGATCCACAACGTTTATTGAATAGCTTTGAAGGTGCAGTAGCATAAGTGCCTGTTGCTACCCGTGGCCCACGAGCTCCCCACTGGTGGCCTTGCTGCTAGTTGCAGTAGTTTTCCAGCTGGTAGAGGGAGCACGTGTTGTGGCAGCATTGCTCAACGATCCCTCGCTTCACTTTCTCAAACTCTTCCTGCTGGAAGGGCAGCTCTCCTGCCTCGCCGTGCAAGGGTCCACTCACTGCCAGGAGAGAGAAAGAAAAGCTGTGGGACATCAGGCAGCATCAGCCCTGGTTGATGAGCCATGCAGACACCAGATTTTTTAAGCCAGGAGTTGGCTGGGAGCTGCAAAGGCTTTGCCGGGTTGATGCTCCTTGTAGAACCTTCAGGATCTGTGTTTCCTCTCCCAGAATAATCCTGTGGTGCCTCAGGAGAAGACAATTTGAGTGGATATCAGCAGTGGGAAGGACAAAGGGATACAGGGGGTTTGTTGTCTCACCACAAAATTGCCCAGAGATGTTGTGGATGGCCCCACCCTGGAAGAGTTCAAGGACAGGTTGGATGGGGCTTTGAGCAACCTGCTCTAGTGGGAGGTGTCCCTGCCTATAGTAAGGACTTTGAAACTAGATGATCTTTAAGGTCCCTTCCAACCCAAACCATTCTACTATGATTTTATTGAGGAAGGTGTGTGGAGACCAGGAGAAAACCTCCACCCTCCCTGGGGATGAGCAGCTAGATGACAAAATGGTCTAGTCCACCCCAGAGAGATGCAGCTTGAGGCTGCAGCCCCCCTCAAGGCAGTTACCCACTCCTCTGGGAGCCTGGGCAAACAACTGGGATGTCCATGGGGTTGCAAGGATGGCCCAGTCCTGGGGCTGGATGCGTTTCCCAGCTGGTCCTCAACAGCTGGGTGCTGTTGGCTGCCTGGATGTAGCCTCGAGCTGATGGCAAAAGCATTTGTCTGTGTCCGTGTTCACAGCTGGGGATGGGTTTTTAGAAGGAATGATGGATTGGGGTATTTGGACCTAGACAAAACTCAACAGAATGTCTCATTTGCTGGTGAGAACTAGAAAACTCAAGGACAGAACCGTTCAGGTTTTAGCTGCTGGGTGAAAACATAGAAAATGGCAAATAAACCCATGGTGTTTTCCTGTAGGAAGAAAAGAGCCCCTGACAACAAAAAGAAAATGCCTGGAAAGTGAGACTGAGATGTGGTTTCTAGGGCAATATGAAAGTACAGCACGAGATGCAAAATCCCCAAGCCCCCAAAGCGTGATGCAACGAACGAGGCACAAGAGGAACAAGAAATCGTTCTGCTCGTGTGCTAGGAGGAAAATTTAGGGAAGATTTAGTCAAGCATTAAGTAGAAGAGGAAACAGCTAGTCAATGTTTTGTGATTTACTTGTCTTTGCCCTCCCAGCCAGCTGTGAGCAGGCTGTAAACATCACCAGTTTGTGTGGCAAAGAGATGGTGGCTCGGGAAAAAAGTCCTGGAAAAAGAGGTAACAAATCCTCAGCTACATTTTTGTTGGCCCTGATGAAATTCTTCCTGAAGCAGAAATTCTTCCTTGATGAAATTCTTTTAGGGAATTTGGTTGGTGAATATTGCATCCCCAGCTAACAGCCCAGCAGGCCATCCAGAATGAATCACAGCAAACCCTCTGCTATGACATTACCTTGCTTCACCTTCTGAGGACCTCTAAGACTGTTTCACAGGATGGTTACACGTGCAGGAGAAGGAATCACAGATGGATGAAACCAGTGTGTGATGGGAAGAGAAATGGGGGGAGTATTGTAGTCAGGGGAGGTTAAGGAATGGTCCATCTTGAAGTGAGAGGGTGAGATGGCTGGGATTTGACAGGGGTCTCTTCAGCTTCATGAGTCCTACCAAGGGCAACCAAAGCAGCTCCACCACCTTGAAATAAGTGCTGATAAAGCTGTGGGGGCTGAAAGCCTCTTGAAGGGCAAGATTAGTGCTAAAAATGACCTTTGAGGCTCTAGAAACACTGAAAAGATGGGATGCTGTTCAGTAAGAAATAAGAAAGATGCTAAAGTTGGGCAGGGAGATGGTGTTCTGCATCCAGGATGAGGGTTTGACTGTGGTAGTGGTCCTTCAAGGACTGCTGATCCACCTGAGGGAGGGCCAGGGCTCATCTGAGGGAGAACATGACCACCATCAATCAACAGTGCAGCACTGCTTTGAAACAGAGACAGGAACATGGTGTCAAAAACTTGCAATACTATTCTCCCAAACTCTCTGGAGAGTTTTCTCCCTCTGCTTGGCACTGGCAATGCCTCAGGTGGGGTTCCATGGGCTTCTCCAGCCATCACCAGTCAGTAGGGGTGATGTAGAACAAATACAGAACAATCTGGATGGAAAGAGATGTAGAAAATATGACCTAAGAAAGTAGTGGGGGAGTGTAGAGGGTGTTTAGGTGCAAGCAGGTTCAAAGCTAGACATGAGAGCAGTCTTCAAATCTTTTGAAAAGCAGCTGTATGGAAGAAAAGAGTGAATTCTTCCCCATGTCCTCTATGGAGAAGACAAGAAATAATTTGCAGCAAGGGATGTTTGGGTTAGATGTTGGTGAGAAACACTCAAGTAGGTCAGTTAAGCACAAGAAGAGGCAGTTTCAGAAGGCAGAAGAAGCTTTCTCATGGGAGGTTTTTATGAATATATTGGGTCAGGAAGAGGATGGGGACAACTGATCCTGTCTTGGGGCAGAATGAGTTTTCCTGGCTCAACTTCCACCTTTATTTCCTACGAACACTCCCAGGCTGGTGTAACAGCCACACAAAGACAAGTTGGAGCTTTCAGGCCCCATTCCTTTTGCCTCGTAAATCCCCTTTCCCTGCCTGCCCTCCCAGCTGCCTCTTTCACCTGAAGAGCTTTTCATTGGCCATGGGACGCTGTTGGTATGTTAGAGGTATTCCTGGCATCCCCCATCAAGGCCACTCCTGGTGTCACTGCCAGAGATGGGCAGTTGTGACATTTTGCACCACCTACGATGGTGTTCACCATCTGCCTGACTTACCTAGAGGCTGCTCAAGGTCCCGTCTGGCTTTGGGGTAATAGAAGAAACCCCGCTCTCCACACACCAGGTAGAGAGCCTCCACCAAGTGGGAGCCACAGAGGTGTTGAGTGACAGCTGCGTGGCTGGTCCCAGGGACAGAAAGAGCCAGAAGGGCCAGCAGAGGCAGTGACCGGATCCAGAGAGCCATGGTGAGCAGGTCTAGGAGGGAGAAATAGGTTGTCACCAAGCACCTTATATCCTTCAGCTCCTATGGCATGAAAATGAGACCAAAGTAGCAGATAGACCTTCTAAAGATGTCCTAGCTTGAGAGGGAAGGAGATCTTTCTGCATCAGGCTTTACAAGCCACAGTAAATCACTAATGATTATAACCAGAAGTCCATCTCCATCCACAAGCCCACATCAGTCCTGGTTTACTGGTGGTCTTTCCCCAAAGAGCCAAACTAGACTGGAAGTGCCACCCCACCGAGCCCACAGGGGTGAGTCGAGCTCAGCAGACCCCTTCAGAGGAAAAACCCTCTCTGCCAAGTCAGAAGGGGCTGTTCTTTACCACGATGGCCCAAAAAGCAGCACAATGTGCTCAAAGCCCTCAGGAGACCTCATTTTCTTGGACCAGCGAGCCAGCACTTGTCACCACCAGCTACATCTCCCTCAGAAAACAGCTCTGCAAAACAGAAGCTCAAAGGACAACGATCAGACTTACCCAAAGAAGTGGCAGCAAGGGATGGAGAGAAGTTGGCTCTGAGAGATGAAGACTCTTGGGTTGGTAGCAATACCTCTGTTCTCCCTTTCCTATATTTATATGCTTTACATTAGCCCAAGTGACACAAGAACTAGTGCAAGCTCCACCTCCTCGACCATGCTCTGGCCAAAATTTTTGCTGCTTGTGCACATTAATTTCCCTCCAGGTAGCATCCACGGGTCTTTATGGAGGTGAAGATAGAAGCAACGCTTTGCAGTTTCCATCTCATTTCATCCGACCTGTTTTTTGCTCCCCTGAAGCTCTGGCCTGAGCCATCAGTGAACCTTTTAGCAGGAGATAATGGTGCTATTACACCTTCGATGGCCACTAATGACCCTAATGCTGGCAATAGGCACTGCTGGCATTGAGGTGGCTCAACAGCTGTTTCTAAAATGTAAAATTAAAGGCAAACATGTTAATCTGTTTGATTAATGTCACCTTGGAAAGTATGCAAGCCAGTTGTTGGTGAGACCATGCTAGGGTCAGGTGTTTGAGGAAGGAAAACACTTCATTGCACTGAGGCTTCTCTGCTGTCCCACTCGTTGGCCACGAGGTGCCCGGCGAGAGACACGCGCCCAGGGTTTGGGCTGGGGGAGGAAGGGCATCTGCATTTTGCTGGAGACCTTGGGGGGTTGTCTGAGCTCTGCACGAGGCCAGAGTGAGAGCATTTGAAATTTTGTAGGGGAGAAAATCAGCCTTTTGCCCTCTCCTTCCTCTGCCAGGTGTCCTCTTTGGGATCAAGAAGAGCAGAGATTCAGGCTCTGCTGCTTGCAGGGGAGAGCTCAGAGCACCTCAGCTCTTCTCTCTAGAGCTCTGCCTGAAGTTGTGTCCTCAACACCAAGAAAGATTTCTGGTAAATCCCAGGGAAAACCAGGAGATAGCTGATTACCCCCATTCTGGCTGGTAAATTCACTTTTCACAGGAGATGATAGGTCAGGGGTGGTCCACTGGCTTTCCCAGGTCTGATTTGGGTAACAGATCTAGCTCACTTGCTCTTTCAACAACATTACCCCTTTTTTTGGATACTTCTGTGCTCAACTTTTCTGCCACCAATAACATGTTTGTATTTTTACTTGTAAGATACTTCTTTTTACTTTTCCTTCTTGAAAAGGCCCATTTTAAATGCTGGGGGTGAGGTGGTATCTTCAAAATTGCCTCAACTCTCAATTTTGAGACTACAAGTGCTCAGCACCACTGAAAGAAAAAAAAAAGATGATTTCATCTGTTTGAACTCTGCTGCTTGTTTAGTTTAGAATAAGGCTGATTCTCCATACACAGTATGGAAGTTCACCAAAATCAGCAGGATGCCTTGAGACCCTAACCAGATCCTGGATTTCTTGAGTAGCCAAAGAAATTCCATCCATCAGCAGCTAGGAGGTAGGAAGCTTTGTATGCCCCTGTCATGGTTTTAAATATAAAGTATCATATTTTTGCTAAATGTGGTTGCAAAAAGGCTCGTGAGAAGAGCTGAATCTCTGAGGAGCTTGCACGGAGGGGACTCAAAGGGATGGGAGACAAGGTTATCAGTTACATCCCCTGCCATGTAGGTCTTTGGGCCTCCTGCTGAGAAATCCAAGGTGTGATGCTCGACTACAGTTAAGAGTGTTTCTGCACAATGTGAAACACTATCTCTGTCTCCCTTCCCCTCCAAAAAGATAGGGGATGTACTTGAATGACCTAGTGGTTGAGCCATGAAGAGGGTCTCAGGTTTCAGCAAGATATGAGTACAGGGAATTCACTTCCTCAGTCCTTCTTTACTGGGAGAAGATAGAGAATAACCAGCTACACAGGATAAAAACTGGGATTTTACCCCATTTGAAGCTGGTTGTGAATGACAAGAGCAGAAGCTTTGTGCCCCTCATGCTTCCACCAGAGCAGGGAGCTCCCACCTGGCATCTCACAGGACAACTTCCAGAATTACCCTACAGATTCCCTTAGCAGTTGTCTTCCTGCAGCCCTGACCCTGCATGAGGTCTGATGGACCTCACTCCAGTGGTGGCCAATCTGGATAGAGATGAAATCTTGAAAGAGATGAAATCTTGAAAGAGCAAAGTGTTCCCCAGGTTAACCACACGCTGAGATTTGCCACTGAGGGGTTTCCCTCTTGCACTTTCAAATGTTACCTGAGCTCACCTAAACTCATGTTTTATTGACAGTGGGACTTTGTAAAGAGGCTTCTCTATCCACTATCTTCTCCCTCTTGGGTAGCTTCCCTGATGGGCTTCCCCCTTTCCTGGGGCTTACCCTGCTGATGGAGCAAAAAAAAACCAAGTTTATTTTGTGTTGCAAGTCCCATGTTACGAGTCTGTTGCTTCTCTGACTCTTGACTACCCAAATCCTGGAGGTAGCTTCACAAAGCTCGTGGCATTTCTGCTGCATGCCCCAGCAGGGGAAGGGCTGACTGCACCCGAGCATTCAGGAATCCCTCTTGGCTTGCTGTAGTTCAGGTGCAGAAATGAACCAGCAGATTTATTGGAAGGAAAAAAGATGACACGTTGACTCCAAGTTCAATTGTTTTTCTGTAAAAATTTCTTAGTAAAAATTTTATTTCCCCCCTCTTCCAAAATATGATCACTTTGGTTATTTATTGACTGTATTTTCTTACTGTGGATGGCCCTTGGGAGTAGGCAAAATTCTAGCAGTGATAATAAATGGATATAAAAGGGATATAAACTGTGGAAAGTTTTATGTTGGAGGGAAAACTCCCGTGTCAGCAGTGAACTGAAAGAGGGGGGCCAACAGGAGAGCCCATTTCTCAATGGAAAAGTTTTTCTTCAGAAAAATCTCAGCTTGCTCCTTCCAGGTTGGGCTTCCTTGGGATTTTTATGCAAGTAAGCCAAACCCTTCCCCATTGTTTCAGCTCCTCATGCCTCCTGTGACACCCCCAGATCCTTTAGATGTGTGTTGAGCTTGCTTGGCCGAAGAGTGGGAGCAGCAGGGTGGCACTGGGCTGCTCCTGGCTCCTGCCCTAACCCTAAATCATCTCTGGACGTGACTCGAAGCCACCTCCCTCACTCACATCCCCCCGACCCCAAGCAGTTGCATCAGTGGGAACGAGGTTTAGGCAATCCCCAGTGTCATGTAATCAAGTTTTACAGTCCCTTGCCAGCACAATAAAATCTTTACTACTGTAGATGTCGAGCATTTTCGAACCCTGTCCTGAAAAAAAAAATGACAGGCCCACTACAGGGGAATTCGTTAACAATGACAAGTTTGTGCAAGTTTTACTGACAGCAAAGGTCAGGTCCGGAGGCGAGCGAGCTCTCAAAGAACACCCAGGGACCCCAAAACTCCACCCCCGTGCCCATCGCTGCTCCCACACTTGGCAGCCACCGCCAGGGCTGCTCTGCCCATCCCTGGGCAGAACAGAGACCAAAGCAGTGGTGACCTCCTGCCTCCTTTTCCCTGGAGGGTGAATCTGGGGGCTTGTGAAACAAAGAGCTCCAGAGGAGGTGTTGCACCCCTGTGCTGTGCCAGCAGCCTGCCAAAGCCCAGCCCTGAGGCACCCAGAGGGGTCTGCACCCCCAAGAGCAGCTTTTTTGGGGGTGCTCAGTCCCTGGGGGCAGCCCCAGTATGGCCACTGGTGGGTGGGGAGGTGTAGTTGGGGCAACACCTTCAAGCTATTTGAGGTACAGAGGTGTAGCTTTCTGCTCAGCACAGGGAGATGGGGACACAGTGGTTGTCCCCCAAGACCCAGTGGTTGTCCCCTCCAGGCTTTGCTCTGCTCCCGGCACCAGCCAGTGGCTGGAACCCTTGGTGCTCCTCATCTCCCTGTGGTTCCCAGCAGCCGTGCTCCCGTTGGCATGTCCAAGCACAGGAGGAGCAGCAGCAGCAACATGTGGCCACCCTGATGGTGCCAGAAGGACAGGGAGGAGAACCTGGCACCGAGGAAGGTGCTGAATCCTGGGAATGCTCCCAGCCAAATCCTACGATGCCTTCAGAGATAGGTGGCAGGTGGGGCAGCCGCCACGGGCTTGGTGGGGAGAAGGGGCTGCTAGAGCAAAAGGTGGGGCTCTGGCCTTATCTGGAGCCACACAATGAGAGATGCCCTTGCTGCAGGAGGGGCATTGTGCAAGCAGGGAAGGGGGCCACTCACTGGGATACCAGTAATCTCAGCTGCTTCTGGAGACTAATCCTGGGTGCAGGGCATGTGAGTCGTCCCCGTTGCCCCACCGGCCACCAGGCCCAGGGGAGATGCTCCTGCCAGACTGAGGATTTCACAATTTTCCAGGCTCTTTCAGGCCAGGGACATTTATCTTGCTGCTTAGAGCACAAAGGGTTGATTCATAAAACAGAGGGTGTAACCCAAAGCCCAGTGTCACCAACTGAGTCTGACCCGTTGGTTTCTGTCACCTTTGGGCTAGCTGCTGACAGCAGAGAGGGTCACGAGTACATCTGCACCTCTGGAGGTACAGCTAGCTGGTGGAAGATGCTCCAGGGAGCAATTATGAAGAGTCAGTAGCTTGGCATTAGAGGACAAGGGAGTTTCCCAGGTCTGCTCTGAGAAGGGCCTCCTGCAACACAAACTCTCTGGCCACCCGTCCCGAGCACATTGTACCTATTGGCAGGGAAATTCTGACCTTTGCCCAGCTCACCAGGGACCATGGAAGCTGTAAATTGGTTTGGCTGCACCTTGCTCGAGCCCCCCCTGGTCTCTGCAGGCTCAAACATCTACACGAGTGCAGCCACCCAAGCAAGACAGACCCAATTTAACAATCTCTAGAGTAAAACTCCTCCGATCGTTCCCGTTCAGCCTGGGAATAGCACATGCAAGGTGACAAATATAGATGGAAAAACAGGCATGCTCCTTTTAACCTTATTAAAATATTACTGGCCACGTATTTTTTGAGAAGGTAGAGGAGAAAATAGCACCTAAGAGCTGCTAATAGTTCCTAGACACAGCTATTAGCACATGCAGCAGAACAAATTAGTTTGTTTATCAATGAGGAGAAGATGAAATCGGTGGCTATTAATGGCCCAAAAGTAATCTTTGGTGTATAGAGAGAAACATTAGAGGAGATGATGACACCTTGCTAGAGGACAAGTCATGAACAACAAAAGTAATGGATAACTTCCACAGAATGGGGAAGCAGCTTGATCAGCACCAATCCAAAAATACACACTTTCAGCCCCCATACCACATCTGTCCTTCATGTCATGGAAGTCCACGAGAACAACCAGACTGGATCTTGACCTGGTCCTCAGGAAACAACCATGAGAGGGGCCGTTGAGTCTTTGAGGGAGTTTTCTCCAGTGTCCACCACTAAATTATCATGGTGCCACCACCAAATTATCATGGTGCCACCACCGTGGCTTCCCCAGCAGGTGACATCACACACGCCACTTGGAAAACAAAGGCATGGATGGGTTTTCTAGAAAATAGAGCAGATGACCACCTTGTCCTTGGTCATGATGCTGGAAAGCATGAGCAGGCCACCGGAGAGCAGCAGACAGAGCAGAAAGAGACAGATGCTATAACCAGCTGAGGCAGCAAGGGGGTAAATGGAAAAAAGCCAAAAAAATGAAGGAATGGGTCTCAGTGGCTTGGCCTGGGCTTGTCCCCTGCTGTAAGGTGGTCCCATGGTTTGAAATGAAATGCTCATGTCACATACTCCTGTGCTTCCTGCCACTGCTCCTCACTGGAAGAGGCAATTCAATTCTCACACCCCACCCTCGGCTACGTTTAAATATGAACCTCATTTTCTAGCAGAACTAAACTCTTGGTAAAGTTTCTAACTTTGCTTTAAAAAGCCCTGTTCTGCTGTGAGGGTGCTCTTTGAGGTTTTGGATTAGCAGTGCCCTGATGCCTCGAGGCCCTGCTTTGCTCCAGGAGCTGAGCTTGCCATCTGGAGGTGCCACCCGCTCCTTCGCAGGGTGCTCCGGAGCTTTAGCGCTTCAGATGCCTCCAGCTGGGTTGGGACTTGAGACAGGAGCTGTGATTTCTTCCTCCTTCCCTCTCACTCCCACAGCATCACCCGCGTGGGAACTGGTGTTTTCTCTGAGGGGCACAGCTTGGTCCAAAAGACCTTTCCTGACCTGCCACCTGGCAGTGAGTAGAACCCAACCCAGTGCTGCCCTCGTGAGTGAGTGGTGGCTGCTCCCAGGCATCCATCTCCCTGGAGTGGTTGCAGCTACATCGGTGATCCCTCGCTCCTGGGATGCTCTGCCAGGGCTGGGAGGAAGGTCTGACCCCCTCCCCTTCCTCGTGGACCCCACTGCAGGGTGCTCCCATCTCCCCTGCCAGGCCACGGGGACTTCCAGGTCCCGTAGCATTAATTATCTCTGGGTAAGTGGATTGTTTTGAGCACTTAAAGGTACTTGAAGGATTTGGCTACACACCAATAACCGGCCCCTAGGCTTGCCTATGGGTTCCTAGACAAGGAGGTGTAAATCCTACTGATAAGGCTTGTTAGTGTTAGGGGGCTGGGGAGGGGGAGGTTTGGAGCCAGGCACAGGGATCTCCAGGGGCCGGGAGGGGTGAGCCCACCACTGGAGCCCCCCCAACTCCTGCCAGGGAGCCCCTGGCCGGGGGGGAGGCACTGGGGTGCTGTGGGCAGGAGGGGTCAGGCTGATTTACAGCAGTGGGGGAACTGGGGCTGTTCATTCAAAGTTTCCTCTTATCGGTGTTCAGAGAGCGAGCTCCGAGCCCTTTGCTGTAAATAGAGGGGCCCCGTGCTTTGCCCTGACATTTTTGTCCTTATTATCTTGTCTCGGCCTCTGAGGGAGGTGGGAGAGTTATTTAAGGCTGACTGGGCAGGAGGGGTCAGGCTGATTTACAGCAGTGGGGGAACTGGGGCTGTTCATTCAAAGTTTCCTCTTATCGGTGTTCAGAGAGCGAGCTCCGAGCCCTTTGCTGTAAATAGAGGGGCCCCGTGCTGTGCCCTGACATTTTTGTCCTTATTATCTTGTCTCGGCCTCTGAGGGAGGTGGGAGAGTTATTTAAGGCTGACCTCAGTGGAAGGAAAATGAACAACTCCCTTACCCCACCCTGTTTTTCTCCTCGCAGTCCTGGGTAACAACTGTTGCATTGAGATACTTAATCCCCCACCAGCCCTGCAAATATTTTCTAGATCGATTCACCCTGCTGTGCCCAGAGAAATGAACTGCAAAGAGGGCTGGTGGGAAAGTCACATCAGGAGTGAAAAAAAAAAGTGGATTTTGTATCATTATCCCTCCAGAAAAATCCAGGAGGGTGGGCCTTGTCCCCAGCAGGTGCTGGAGCTCACCACTGAACCTGTCCAGTCTTGTAGCAGTCTTGTCCAGGTCTAACTCAAGCCTGTGTTTCACATGAGCTTCCAACCAGCTGCTCCATCCCAAGCTATACCTCTGAACATCACATACAGAAACAGATGATAGCAGCTGGTTGGAGCTGGAGGGAGTATTTTGGATTTGGGGACATTTAGATTGCAACTCACACCCTCTACAGTTCTGGAGGAGAGGATTCAGGGGATGCATGAGGAGCCTGGGTGGGTCCCGTTCCCCTTGGGATGTCTGTGGTTTTGGCAGGCTTGCAGGACAGAAGTCAACATGTGCACATGCTCCAGCTGCTCCTGGGGGATATACATCATGGGCAAGATGGTCGAAATGAGCTTGTTAACAGAGACAGGAAGAAATCCTCATTCATTTGAAGCACAGCACTTGGAAGTCTAAAAAACATCTGATCCCCAAGGGCTGGTTTTATTGCCCTGCCACCACCAACCCAACCAGCTGCACAAGGAGAGTGGTAGCATATATGGGGGGGAAGCCACACAGGGGTTTAAACCCTTCAGCTAATCTTTGCCAACCTCTCTCTTCAGCTAAAAAACAAAACCCACAAATTTCCTGATCAGTTTTCAAGACATTTGTGACTCTTTCTGCTTCCAGCCGTGCCAGAAAAGCGTCAGAAGATCACAGAAAAACCCCAACGCTTTCCCTGAACGTCATAACCACAAGGGGAGGAGGAAAAGTGAAAACAAAACCTTTGCAGTGGGAAGTGCAGTACCTTTCCTGGTCCCTGGGGAAGAAAAAACACAAACCCAGGTCTGCTTTGAGCTGGGTTAGAGGTAGGACTTGACAGCTGGGGTCAGCAGCAGCCTCAGCCCAACCCAGCCCTGTCTCTGGGGGTCAGTGCGTGTGTGCACGTACCTGGGGCTCCAGGATCTGTAAATTATTGAGGAGTTCTGATCCCTACCATCACGGCTCGAGAAGAAAGCTTGGGTCCTGAGGGGGCTGACAGAGGTTCAAGCCCCAGATCTGCCACTTAGACGCTTCTTCCCAAAGCTGTTTAGGCATGTAATTACTTTTCAGGCTCTGTGCCTGGTCTGAGTCTCTCCAGTTCTCTGCCTGCTTTTATCTGTCAGCTTTTTACAGGGACCAGAGTACTCCTCTACCTCCCAAGCGTGTGATGAAGATGAATTCATTACAGCTGTAACATTTTAACAAGCACTGGGAAGATACGAGTCCTAAATGAGGAAACTCCCTTCCAGAGAGTGCCATGGTCCAGACCTGTGCCAGCAATACATGAATCCACCTCTGTTTGGAAGGGATTTAACCAGAGAGAGAGTCTGACTTTTGTGTAAAAGCCAAGCCTTGCAGCAGGGACTCAAATTTAGTTTCCTTAAAAATAAGGATAAAGCTGGAGTAGGAAACATTTATGTGGCACTTATGGTCTCTGGGGGTGCATTCCAGCTCCTGGGCATCCTGTATCCCATCCATCAGCCCCACATGGATGCAGCAGACACCTTAGGGCATCTAAAATAGTCTCTAGGCTTAAGCAAGCAGGAGCAACTCCTAATTATCCTTCGAAGGGTGTTCAACACGTTTCAGATTTGGGTTACACGCCCTTACCAGGCACAGTGCACACACCAGTGACCCTACATGGCTGGTGTTACTGGAACTGAGCAGAAAGAGTGGGAAGCACGTAGAGAAGGCAACCCCCCTGGTGTGTTACTATTTAAGAGAGACCTCCCAACTACTGTGCCATGCATAATTGTGCAATGGGTAATATCCTGGGCAAAGAAAGGCTTAGGTCAGCTCGTCTGCAAGCAAGGGACCATTTCCGAGCTCCAAGTGAATATTTGGCATGAATCATAGAATCATTTTGGTTGTATGAGACCTTCAGGATCGAGTCCAACCATTAACCCAGCACTGCCAGGTCACCACTAAATCACATCCCTACGACTTCTAAACTTGCCCAGGGATGGGGACTCCACCACTGGCCTGGGCAGCCTGGGCCAGGGCTTGAGAACCCTTCCAGTGAAGAAATTTTTCCTCAGACCCAACCTAAACCTGTCCAATGAGCACAAGTTATCTTGAAGCATCTTTTCCAACCTAAATGATTCTATAAGTGGTGGATCTCCTGCCATCAAGGACCCCAGGCTGCCTTGTCCACACATCCCACAGGCAAGACTTGAACCTGGCCAGGAGAAGGATGCAAGAGCCAAACTCAGGATGCTAGACCAGAAATATATATTTTTTTTTATTCTTAATATCATGTCAGCAGCAGCACGATTCCAAAATGAAAAATAATTCTGTTTGGGATTTCTTCACACAGACAGACAGACAGACAGACAGACAGATCCACCCACAGCAGCAGCAGCCACAACAACGAGCGAGCGCTCAGCAAAGCGCCGGGACGCGCACGTACCAGAGGGGATGGTGGGACCTGGCTCTGAGGAAGGCTTTGCCCTTTTCTTCCTCCCTTGCCTGCCCGAGCCCCATCTACAGGTTTTAATCTAGGTTGAACCCTCACCTCGGCTCTCTCCAGGTCATTTTTTATCCAGCTTGCAGCCACATTTGGGGAGGTCTGGAGAAACGGTGTGAAGGCTCCACCCAAAGGACATGAGCTCGTGCTTAGCTCTAAGCAGCCACATAATCCTAACAAATCTTCTCCACGGTGAGGAAAAGGGAATTTGTAACACTTTTGGGTGGAGGGTGTGACTGGGTAGATCCTCAAAGTTTTTTTTTCTCTGAGCGATCTCATTCAAGGCACCTCTACAGATCTGACCAGTCTTGTGCATGATACTTCAGGGATACCTTAAGACAAAATTGAAAGCATAGGAAAAAGAAAAAACACTAAAAAAAAGGGGGAAAAAAAAGAACCCTAAGAACAGGAATAGTGGAGGGGCTACAGGAAATCCCAACAATATCAGAGATTAGAGCAGGGGCTGTGGGCGCCTTTCCAGCCTGCAGGAAGCTGATGGGTGATAGAGACCAAATGTTCCCTGATAGGGGAGAGCAGATGAAGGGAGACTCAAGGATACGCTGCCTCTCTCGGTGGGACTGCTTTGGGAAGGAGGAACGACCTGTGCTGGCTGAGCCAAGGCAACATCAGCTGCTTCAATGGGAAAAAAATTGTGTTTTGGGAGTCTATCAAGTGATGTGAAGCTCGTCTTCAGAAAAGGAATACCATCTAGTGGCCCAAAAAGGCACTAAGGAGGTGCAGTGGCAATTAAAGGATGGATTTAGGAAAAGAGAAGGCAAAACTGCAGGAGGAAGGAGAGGGATTAACAGATATAGTGCAACGATTCACCCTGGAGCAAGGGAGAGCTCAGAAGGGACCTGATGGTAGTAAATGCAAAGCTAAAATTAGACACTGGCAAAAGCAGATTGGGATGCAAAATAATTTAAAAATAACTGCTGGAGCTGCAGGAAGTGGTGGAGAAAAAAGGATCAGGAGCCATCAGAGGAAAATGATGGCAAGGATGAAATGGGAGAAGAAAAAGAAGTAGGGAATAGCAGTATATGCCACAGAGAGGACAAGTGCTGTCCTGGGGCACACACATAGAGCAGCTCAAACTCCTGCAGCTGCTAAAATGAATAAAAAAGTGACCCCAAGGCAGGTAGCTGCAGGTAGGAAAAGGCAGCAGTAGGGTGGAGCATAGGACTTAAAGAAACTGCTTCAGGTTTTGAATTAAATGGGGACCAAGCTGTAAATGGATCCGAGTGTGTGCAGCACCAGCTTTTACTCCCTGCACATTGGGCACCTCCTTGATGAGCATTTAGTGATGACAACACAGGCATTTTAATCAAATCATCCACCAGAATCATAGAAGCACAGAATCACCATGGTTGGAAAGGACCTTGAGGATCATCAAGACCAAACTTCATCCCCAAATTTCCTTAACCTCTAGTCCACAGCCTCGAGTGCTGCATCTAGGTGGTTTTTTGAAGACCTCAAATGGTAACACAAGATGGAATTGGCAACATCAGCATCATGTAAGCTTGAGGAAGATGGAGAGTCTCTAGTGAGCTGATGGGGAGCTGCTCAGATGTCAGCAGGACATGACACCATGTCCCAGTCACCCATTCCCAGCAGAGCAGAGGTATCTCCACAGCCTCTGGTAGCCCCAAGGCTGAGCCAGGCTCCTGTGGATTAGAAGAGCTAGTGGACAAATGCACCCCTGGGACTCACAGCCAACTCCCACATGGCAGATTGCAGGTGAAGAAGCGATTTAGGGAGTTACTTTCACCTTAAGAGACAAACAACAGACTTTTACCTGCATCCCACAGGGCCCAGCACCTGCCCTGCCACACACCCTCACGTTAGGAAAGTGTTTGAATGATGCTATCTGGGGGACAAGATAAAAAAATCATTTTATGTGCATGATATTCAGGGGACAACAGCTACAGAAGAGGAGGTCCAAGAGAGAAGTAGCTGAATTATTAAATTAATACACCAAATAGGATTTAGAATCCATTGGAAAACGACACAATTAACACAGCACCAGATTAACTGCTGGGGAAGTGGAACTGGTGAAACAAGATGATGGATAGAAGCTAGAAAGGTTAAGCTTTCTGTGAAATAAAGACACCCACTAAGCAGCCCCAACTCTGAAGAGTGCTGGGAGGATTTAATTTCTTGTGGCAGCATATCTATAACTGTGCTAGGATCTTGTGGCAGCATATCCATCTTTGCTAGTACCAGCAGAGCATTATAGAAGTGACAGAAGAAGAATCAGGAAGGGAGCTGGAGCAAAGA
Organism: Merops nubicus; assembly: GCF_000691845.1. Classification (NCBI taxonomy): domain Eukaryota; kingdom Metazoa; phylum Chordata; class Aves; order Coraciiformes; family Meropidae; genus Merops; species Merops nubicus. The sequence continues at coordinate 38,115 of NW_008594173.1, read as the reverse complement.
GCAAGATGATGCTTTATCTAAGGTGAAAGAAGCTGCTTGAAAAGCTCCTGCACTGAAATTCCTAAAGGAAATGTATTTGTAATAAGAATTTCAGCATGAGTTGATTCTGGGGGAGCTGTCTCAGGAAAAATAGTGAAGGAAAAAGAATGCCAGGAGCACACGAGTCTTCCCCACTCCAGGGGCTGGACCAGAATTTCCCTGGCCATGAGAACTCCTGGCTAGAGGCAGAGTGAGCTGTGATGGTCTTTGAGGCTTCCCCCTTGGTAGTCCAGTTGTAGCCCAGTTTATCCAAAGAGACAAAATGGACATTAACCTGGATCCCCTTCTGAAGGAACCTGCTACTAAATCAAATGTATTGTGCACTCATGGGGGTTCTAAAGTTAAACAAGGAGGAGAAATAATCCAAGATACTGCTATTAGTGGAATGAGGGAACAAACAGTGGGGGAAATAGAGAAGGGATCATGCCAAGGAGCTTTATGACAGCCTGTAAAGCCCAAGCCCTCTACAGAATATTCCCCTGCAGGTAGCTACTGTGCTGATCATGGGATAAAATACTGGATGCATGGTAGGGAGAAAGGCAAAGGCAAGCACATAATGGGACACCCATGGAGAAAAAGGGAGGTTTGTTTTACATGCTTGGAGGGAGAGTAGGAATAAAGGATGTTAAAGTACATGGGGAAACCAAAACCAATCCTGAGAGGCAGTGGAGTGAGCAAGCAGATAAATTGACTCAGGATTTGTTTACTACCAGGAACCAGCTGAAAGGGAAGAGGGGCCTGAGACTGTGGCAAGGCTGAATGAGAGCAAGTTCTCTTAGATTGTTGTAGTAAGTTACACAAAGGAGAACTCTGAAAGGGGTGCAAAGAATTTCTCTCTGGGCTCCAACGAAGCAGGGAATAGAGGATAGAAATAAAAAGTGCATAAGGTGTGCAGTGGTGCAAAAGTGGGCTGGGAAAAGGAAGCTGCCAGCTCTAAACTAAAGCTAAACCAAGGACCTTGGCAAATCCTGCAAAGGGATCATCCAGATAAACTGTCACAGACTAAAAGAGGGTATCAGTATCTCTGTGTCATCCTAAATATCTTTCCAGGATGGGTTGAGGCTCTTCTACCTAAAAGGAATACAGCCACAGGAGCTGTAAAAATGTTGTTAAATTGTCCATGGGTATGGAACAGCAGCTGAGAGGGGATGAGATGAAGAGCAAGGGGGGTTGTAAGTGAAGTAACTCAAGCTTTAATGAGTAACCTGGGGATTAAGCAAGGACTCCATCTACCCTTCTACCTGCAATCCTCCAGACTGGTAGAAAGAAGTGAGTCAGACTATTAAAAATAGACCAAAGAAAATTGTAGGACAATATCTAAACCAATCAACTGAAAATTTAACCTCCATAATAGCAGTTTTAAGAAGCAGTGAAAGATTAGGGAGCAGTTTACAACCACTTTTTTGTTTGGATAGCCCATTCCTTGGTGGCTCTATGGTCAAGTCCCTAAATTATTGTGGCAGGAGAAAGAAAGGCTCGTGTAGTAGAAGCAACACAAGGAAAAATAGGTAAAATGAGAAAGGAAGTATCCAGTTCATGTATGGCTTATGAAGTAAGGGGCCAAGTAATGTATTTGAAATCAGATAAAAAGGAACAAGCCTTAGAGACAGAATGGAAAGGGACCTATTACGTTACTAATAGGATAAGTCCTCTAAGATATTAAATAGATGAGGGCAAAGGTAAATACAAACGAGTTCATGTTTCTCAGATGTCCCCCTAAGGGGCCAAAAAAGTTCTGGAATCCATCATGAATTTGTCAAAAACACAGACACAGAAAATGCTCCAAAGGGGAAACCTCTGGCACTGGTTCAGCCCGAGCCCCCCCAACTCACACCCCACCTCTGGGAAGCCTGGGGGTGAAGCCCAAGGGGTATTTACCTCCAGCCAGGCTGCAGCAGATCTGCTTCTAGGCTTGCCTACTAAGAGGGCTCATTTCTGCTTCCAGTTTGGCTTATTTTCTATTTTCCTAGGGCAACAGATTTTCCTGCAGCTCCTCGAAGAAGCAACAGCTGAGACAGGAGCAGCAATGCAAACCCCCAGGCGAGGTGGAGGATTTTTAGCTTGGCTTTTCACTCCATATGAATAACTTTGGGGTTTTTTTTATAAATGGTATTCATTTGAGACCTTCAACAAAGCAGAAAACGACTGCCAAGTGCTTTGGAGAACTGAAGGTGACCACCAACAGACTTTAGTGGGTTTTGAGGCCAAACCAGAACGCAAATGTCCTCGTGGAGGTTCCCTGCTCATCCTGATCAGGAGCTGGGCATCACTGCAGGGTCTGCAGCATCCTTGCTGCACTCACAGGTAGCAACCCAGGAGCTGGAGTCTACCAAAGGAGAGGGGGAACAGCAGCCTGCAGACCAGTATCATGATGTTGCTATTGCTAGCAAGATGTGCATTAACTACAGAGGCTTTGTTGTTACATCTTGCCACTTTGGAGCTTTATTTTCTTTATTTTAGTCTCTTTTACTGGAGTTATCAATAAGATTCTCCTGGCTAGATAGCTAACCTGTGCCCTAACCTGCCTTTGTCTTGCATAGCTTGATCCAGCTACTGATAGTAATAACTTAAGACCCCAAATTAAAAATTGTTACAGCTCTTCAGGGAGCCTCGAGAGTTACAGCTGAAGATGTGGATCCACCCAGATTGGGAAATCACAGCTGAAGCCTTGGAAAAAAACTGCTTTAAAATGACAATAACTGAACCAACTCAGTTTTATTCATTTATGGGACATCCTCCAAGGAGGAGCCACTCAAAGATGAGCAGTGTTGAACTGCTGATTTTAGTTATAGCCTCTTAAAGCAGTTTAGGAGGAATTTAGGAGAGGGATCAAATAAGAAAGGGAAAGGAGAGACTGAAGCAGGTGGGAGACTGAGTACTGTCAGTAGCTAAGCAGTTAAAATTTGAGAGAACTGAGGGTTAAGTATAGGCCTGGGAGGGTCTGAAATGGGATAAAGTGTAATGGATTGTAAACTATTGACTGAGCCACAGCAGAAGAAACACTGGAGAGTGATAGTGGAAGAAACTTAGACCTAAAAGCCAGAATTTAACCACTAAACCTTGCATTTCTTTCAAGAGGAAATAATAATAATGATCTAGAGTGGATAAGGAGGGTGAAAGTCCTCACAGCTAAGAGCTCAGTGTAGATCTCCCCTTTGCTGTCCCCCCCAGCTGCCTCCACACCTCCCCAGCCCAGCTCTGATACTGCACAGCTGCATAACCTTGGGCCCAACTTCTGAGCAAACCACGAAGTTATGAGGCAGCCTGTGAGAGATAAGAAGGGCAAAAGCAGGGGGAGGAAAAGGGAGAGCTGGGGGTCACATCAAGCCATTAATATCTCCAGTGAAAGCTGGATGAGAGTGGGTTTGAGCATCTTAAGTGGCACCTTCCTGAGCTGTGGTCAGTGACAGCACTAGTCACATGCTTGATATTGGGATATCCAAGAGGATGCTGTGGAATAAAGTGGGGAAGTGAAAGTGTGTGAGGTCTCCTCAAGGACTGGCAAACTCAGGACACCAGTGGCCCCACTCAGTCTGCAATAAGCAATAAACTCAGGACACCCAGGGGCTGCCCAGGGTCACCAGTTGCTCTGCTCAGCCTTGCTTGTTCTGGGAAGGATGCAGGTGGATCAGGACCTGCTCTGTGCCAGAGGGGCAACTCCTGGCTTGGGGCAGTTGAGAGGTTTTGGGGAGCTACGGTGCCTACTGCAGCCTGGAGGGGTGGGGAAGCTCAGGGGTTCTTCTTCTAAGCACCTCCCTGGGCAGAGAAGCTGAGGGGAGGCTGGGAGGTGAAATTTCAAGGGTTGATTTAGGCAGCAAAGCTTCTGGAGCAGCTCTGCACTTCCCAAATGAACGAGGCTGGAAGAGGCAGGAGGTGGTGGGGACTGAGGGTCCCTCATGAAGTTGCTCTAGGGCTAAAAAAGATTAATGGATTCTATCAAACAGCAAAAAATAGATTTTATCTTTTTTTTTCCTTTCAATAAAGAAGCTTTTCTCCTCTTCCTTGCACCCAGGAGCCTAGAACACAAGTCTTGGCTCCTTGGCCATGCTTTTGGTCTGTGCCAAGCCTCTTCCAGCAACCCCAAAAGCCAGCAGGCCTTGGGTCCACCCCTCTGCCCTCCTCTGAGCTGGCCCTACATAGAAAAGTGGAAAGCTGGGTGGGGTGGGGCGTGGTGACAGGCAGCAGTGCAAAGGTTTGGAGAAGATGGGTAGGAGCTGTCAGCCAGGAACCAGGCAAGGGCAGAACGGGCAGGTCTGGGGCTCTGAGGGGAGGGGAAGGGAGGACAGAGCCCAGTTCTTGTATTAACTCAGGACGTTGAGGGCGTTAATCAGGGAGTGAAGCTCATCCCTTACGCTCTCCAGGGAGTGACAGATGGTCTGAGGGCTGTCCAGGAGCTCGATGCTGTGGGTGTAGGGCTCGTATTTCACCGAGAAGGGTCTCTTGATGTGTGCTGCATACCTCCTGCAAGGCAAAGGCACAAGAGATGGGGCCCAAGTCTCCCTCCTATACCCACCACCATTCCCTCTGCTCACGTTCCTTTAGGAGGAGTTTTTAGGTTAGCCCCAAAGCTCTGCTGTTCCACCTTCCCAGCTCCAGCAGTAGTTGAGATTCCTCTTGCTCAGCAAAAAGGATCATGGGTTTGGTTGGGGGTTTCCATGGGCTTGCATCAAACTGGAAGGTACTGGTCACCTCCGTGGCCACCACCAGGCACCCTCTACTTGAATTTCTTTTTATTTCCCCCCTTCTTGTTCAAAAATTCCACGGTGATTTAGAAGCTAATTGCAGGAAAAGCCCATGATATTATAGTATTATATTTCTAAATCCTTTCTGACATTCATTTATTGACTAATCTCTGCTTAGGGAGGGGGAACTAGCTGCAAGTCCTATTAGGGATGGATTTGACAGCAGTGGCTCAGGCCTGGGCAAGAGGTTGGGAATAGCATCACTGGAGCCATGTGCTTGAGCAAAGCTGCTCTACTGTACCCAAAGCCAGATCTAGATCTCAGTGGGAGCCTAACTAGCCCAAAACCTCTCAAGATCAGACCTTCTCAGCACCTTTCCAGCAGAGAAGGACATGGCCAAGTGAAAAAAATTGAAGGGTGAGGTTTCCCCAGAGATGCTCATGTTCATCTCCAACACTAAGACTGGTACAGGTGAAATCATAGAATCCTTTTGGTTGGAAAAGTCCCTTAAGATCAAGTCCAGCTGTTAACCCAGCACTGTCAGGTCACCACTCACCCTCATGTCTTTTTAATCCCTCTGGGGATGGTGACTCCACCACCACCCTGGGCAGCCTGTTCCAGGGCTTGACAACCCTTTCTGTGAAGAAATTTTTCCTAATATCCAACCTTAAGCCTCCTCTGGCACAACTTGAGGCTGTTTCCTCTTGTCCTATTAAAGCACTTGACAAAGTAGGGTTTGTTTTTTAGTTTTTGGGCTGTGTAAATACAGAGCTAGGACTCTATATTTAGGTCCTCACGGCTACAATCTCATGCTGGGAAGACCAGCGGAGGCAAGGGGACAAACAGCACTAGGAACAGGCACATTCCTGGCTTCTGCTGAGGCTTCACCCTTTCGCTCCTGAATTGCTGAGCTTAGGGTACCCTCTTGTGGCTACCGCAGCTCAGGGCTTGGGGAAGAACATCCCTCTCCCAGTCAGAGGGATGCTCCTCTGGCTGAGGAAGCCTGGCAGGAATTCTCAGGAGAAACTGAGGGAAAATGCCACACGGGAGCAAGGGGCAACAAGGTCGAAGCCACAGGCTGGTGCTTGCAGGGAGCTGCCACAGAATCATAGAATCCTTTGGGCTGGGAAAGACCCTGAAGATCATCAAGCTCGACCATTAAGCCAGCACCACCAAGTCCAACACTAATCCACATCCCTAAGCAAGTGCCAGGCTTGCAGGGAAACAAAAATAAGTGCAAAAAAAATAGGGGGGAAGCTCTGCACACTCACATGGTCCACCTCCTAAAGGATGAGGCTTGTCCCAGCTCCAGCAGGCAAGCTCTGCTTCCCCTCTCTTAACGTTCTCAGGCATAGGGAGGACTCTTAGAACAGCTGCTAATGGTTAGAAACCTGCCCTCCAACACCCGGGTGCTCACCTGACACCTTTTTGAAGTGTAGAAGGGTGATCTGGGTGCCTAGAAGGGCACTGAAGGGGTCTGTCCACCTTAGAAAGCTGGTGGGAAATTTTCTTCCTGGGAAAAAGAGGCTTTTCTAGAGGGATAACACCGATAATCAGGTCTGTGGTGGCAGCTGCCAGTAATCCGAATATTATAGATGTTTTAATGCTTTCACCTCACCGAGTAACATCTGTGTGGTCTCCGAGCTCTCTAAAGAGGATCATTTAGAGTGCTTGTCACCGTCAAAACCCTCCAGCCTAATCTTGGCTGTGTAGGGGGGGTGTTTTTCCTTTTCAAATGCAAGGAAATGACTCATTAGGCAGCAGTTGGGGTTTTTTAAGGCAGCTCAGTGTGTGTGTGAGGGGACGGGCTGCCCAGGTGCTTGCTGTTGAGCAGCTGTAGTCTGGGTTGTATGAAGGGTGCAAGGGAGGGTAATAAAAGCAGCAGTTGAAATATAACAGTCCTCAGCACGTTATTTATATGAAATCCCTCACATGCAGGAGCTGCAAAGTGATGTATGGGGTGCTTATCATCTCCTCCTAACCCTGCAGAAAGACAGATATCTTTCTGCATCCTAAAGGCAAAGTATGCCACTGTTTTGAGCAGCTCTTCACCCCTCTCCTAAAACTTTCACCCCCAAGGGCAAACTTTTCCATGCTGCAGAAGCCTGTGTTTCTTTTTTTGTGCTGGGGGGATGCTCCTGTGAAGGACAGCTGGTACCTGACCTGTATCCCATGGCCCTTCTGCAGCAAGGAAGCAGAGGAGGGTCTGGTGGGTGGTTTGGGCCTCCAATTTCCAGACTTTCAGCCCTATCTTACGTTGCTTGGTCTCCCCTGGGAACTGGTGGGAGTTTGTAACTCCTGCCTATGAGAACCAGAAGTTGGACCCTGTAGGAACGGGAGAATCACTTTCCTTTGACCTGACAACAGTTTCCAGAGTACTTCTGAGACCTTGAGCTGAAAGCAGGGGTGGTGTCAAGCCTTGTTGCATTATATCATAGCTTCATTTCTTTCTGTTTGGGTCTCTTTTCACTGCCTAGTCCTACCTCAGTTTACTTTTGGCATCGCTGAAGCTCTCAGACACAAAATACACGGGCTGGTAGTTCTGGTCCTGGTAGGGCTGAACAGCAGCTGCATCAGGGTCAAAGTCCCTCACCTCTGGTTCATCCGACAAGGAGTGCTGTGGACAGAGCAGAAAAATGCTGGGTGTGAAATTATGGGCATTGGGGAGCATGTATGTGATAGACAGAGGTTGAGGAAAGTCGTTGGAGAAGGGTTTTTTTGGGGTTTTTTTATGGTGGGACTTACTATGAGCTCTCCATAGGAAGAGAGGAGCCCAGCTCCATAGGCTTTGACTATCCCATTCTGTCTGCAGAGCCCAAACTCCACTGTAAACCAGTAAAGCTGTGGAAGGAGAAAGAAAAATGCACAGAGGACACTGCTCCTCATCTTCATCTCCCCGTCACTCCTCAGCCCTTGGGTCCTGGATGGGGTCTGGGGTTGTTTCAGTGCATGGACACCAGGCACTTGGTCCCCTCTCTATGCCCTGCACCCTTTGCTGCCAGAGGAAAGTGCTAAATAAGTTGCTGCCACACTGGGACAGATGGAAACTGTCCATGGGCTGGTGTTCTGTGTGGCTGGCTACTGCAAGGAGCTGCTGGTTGGTGCCCTTGGAGCAGGACAGGTCACCTTGCTGAGGGAGAGCCAAAGGAAATGGATGTCATTTAATCCCACCCCAAAGAGTCCCAGCACTGCTGTCATTAGAAATCTGATGCTTGATGATACTCCAGTGCCTGAGAAAATTGGGTTCGTGTGCAAGTGAGCTCTGCTGTTGTGATCTCCTCTCTGTGCAGTCATCGTGAAAGATCAGGGCTGGGGGCTCTGAGCTTGCAAATTTGGGGAGACCAGGCTGGAGCAGACCCCTTGATACCACAGAAGTGCTGCTGGAGGGGTCAGGGCTCCCATCTAGCAAAGGAGAACACTTACTGTTGCAAGTTTCTCAATTTCTTCATCACTTGCTCCCAGAGATGCCAGTCCAATGTCCTGGGAAGAGAAGGGAAGGGGTGAACATCAGGACAGCTCTGGTCTGAGGGCCTTACACATGGATTACTCAGTTTTATTGCCTTGAGACTACAGGTATTGTGACCCCAGACTGTCATGCATCTGCTGGCACTTTATTATGCTCAGACTAAAGGGCTGGAAGCCCTCTGCTGGGAGGCCAGGCTGAGAGAGCTGGGCTTGTTCAGCCTGGAGAAGAGAAGGCTCCAGGGAGACCTTCTTGCAGCCTTCCAGTGCTTCAAGAGAGCCTAGAATAAAGGCAGGGACAATCTTTTTAGCAGGGCCAGTTGCAACAGGACAAGTGGTGCTTGGTTTAAACTAAAAGGGGGAGGATTTAGACTAGAGAGAAGGAAGAAATCTTTTATAGTGAGGGTGATGAGAGCCTGGATGAGGTTGCTCAGTGAGGTGGTAGATGCCTCATCCCAGCTCAGGTTGGACAGAGCTCTGAGCAACCTGCTTTAGTTGCAGATGTCCCTGTTCCCTGCAGGAGGATTGGACTAGATGACCTTGAAAGGTCCTTTCCAGCCAAAAATCATTCTATGGTTTTATGATAAAAACACTTTGCTGCAGAGACTTTTTACTCTGTATGAGGGTCCTCAGTCCATCATGGACTCCTGAACATCACGTTTAATATGAATGAATCCCAGAACACGAAAGATTTAGGTAGGATGGGGTTGGTTGGAGTTCCCACCTCACACCCTGCCCTCTCGGGGGCAAGGAAGCAGAAAACCACCTCACCTGAGAGAACTGAGCAAACGTCTTGTCAGCCAACATCGGGACGTGCCCCAGCAGCTCGTGGCAGCAATCCCTGCCGGGGGAGGGGGCGAGGAGGAAATCACTGTCAGCAGGAGGCTTTGTCCTCGGGGAGAAAGGTTTGTGCTGGGGCAGGGGAGGCCCTCGGTGCAGGGGGATACTCACGGCTCCGGGGAGTGCATGGGAGAGGAGGCGTGGCGGATGTACTGGGTGCACTGGAAGACACGGAAGGCCAGGCTGGCCAGGAAGTCCCGCGCCGACAGCAAGCCGGCCACCGGCCGGAGCTGGAAACCTGTCCTCTCTGAAACACAGAATCATAGAATCCTTTAGGTTGGAAGGGACCTCCAAGATCATCAAGTCCAACCATTGAGCCATTAGGGCTCTAAAGTCCTCTGCTAAAACAGATCAGAATCTGTCAGGGTTGGAAGGGACCACAAGGATCCCCCAGTTCCAACCCCTCTGCCATGAGCAGGGACACCTCCCACTAGATCAGGCTGCCCAGAGCCTCCTCCAGCCTGGCCTTAAAGACCCCCAGGGATGGGGCCTCAACCACCTCCCTGGGCAACCCATTCCAGGGTCTCACCACTCTCACAGGGAAGAACTTCTTCCTCACATCCAGCCTGAATCTGCCCACTGCCAGCTTTGCCCCATTCCCCCTAGTCCTGTTGTTACTCAGCACATACCATCCCTGGGGTGTGTTTTGCCAATGACCAGGCCCAACCAAAATGATACCACCAGCAGCAGGAAGATGAACCAATACACAGACTGTATTGTAGACAAGAAGGACATGCCATGAATGATTGCTGGGGGTACAAACAGATCAATCAGCTGGGACATAATCGATGCCACCCCCAATGATCTCACAAAGGATGTAACTCAGCCCACAACAGGTGGTACAAACAGAGACCCGAGGTTGCCCACAGTTGGCATGGGAAACAGCCAGACCAGCAAGCTGAACACATAAGAGAAAGGTGCCCACATATTGACTCTCACCTGATCAGCCAGCATTCACAAAGGTCTAGACAGACTGGGGCCCAGCCCCAGGAAGAGTCACGAGGGCTGTCCTTGACCCAGAAGCTAGAAGCTCTGGGGAGTGCACTCCACAGACAAGACACTCCTGACTCCCTGCCAGTGGTCCCAGCTTTTATCCCCAAGCAGACCCCTGACCTTTGTCAACTCACTGCGGGACCCCTGGGGCTCATTTCCCTTCTGGCTCTCCCTGCAGCACCCTGGGGGGAAGCTCTAAGGCAAACTCACCCCCTCTTTATGAAGGGCTGTGGGAATCACCCATATGTCAACCTTAATTCAGGGGCTCGGGGTTCAGACCCCAGCATTTCAGGGTGCATGGCCCAGGGGCCCAGCCTCATCATTTTGCTCCTCCTGGGGAGAGGCAGCTGCTCTTCAGGGGATCAGTGGGAGCCTTTGGCTACGGGCTTGACCTTCAGTTGAAGCCCATTGTGTTTAGTCACAGTCCCCACTGCAGGGGTCCATCCCTGCCCCTGTGGGCAATGCACAAGCCTCCACCAGCTCTCCTCCCACACCTCAGCTCACATGCTCCTCCTTTGGGTTTGGGTTTCCCTGCTGTAGCTGCCAGTACCATGCTGGAGCCCTGGCAGACCTTGGAGCTGGATCCTCCAGGCTCAGACCAACCTTTCAGGAAGCGGGAGACCTCCTCCAGCTGGGGGATGTTGTTTTCATTGTAACCACAGAATTTCTCCAGGAGACTGAAAGCTTCAAGGTACTCCTTGCAGGCGTGGGTGGGGTACAGGCTCTTCAGAGTGCTGTAGACTTCCTTCCTTCAGGATGAGAGATGGCAGAGGTTCAGTGGCTTGATATTCACCATGGGCCTCACACTTCTTCCTGCAGCTACAATAACTGCCCTTTGTTTGGGGGCTGCTACTGAGCCAAGTCTCCTTAGAGAAATAGGACTCCAAATTATCTACCCCTCTTTCTAGGGAGTCTTCTTTGGAGGAAACTCCTGAGAGCTGCAGTGTGAAAGTGCTCTTGGTGGAGCTCCAAGAGAGGAGGAGACAGAGCATTAAAGTTTTGGAGGTAGCTTGCTCTCCTAAAAACAGTCCCTACCACAAAACACCATGCAATGAGTTCCTGGTGTTTATAACAAGCCAATAAGCAGGATGCTTGCACTCTGATTTTTTTTTTCATGAGGTCATGCTCTAATCATTTCAGTTTTGATTCCCAGCTTCTAGTGGTGAAGCCACTAAAGGCACAGATTAAATCAGCACCCACCAGGTTGCAGTCTCCTCCGCCGTGTACTCCACACGAGGGATTGGATCCCCACTGCAAGGCAAAGACACCATCAGTGACAGCAGCAGAGCACGAGCCAGGCTCCCCTCCCCTTTGAGGAGGAAGAACTTCAGAGAAACTCTGTGTGATGTTGATCAATCTTCTTTAAATCAAACAAGGGGGTGGCAGGAAAGACAAAGCTTTAGCACTGGGTCGTTTGTATGGGCACGAGAAATACACAGACAGAGAAAAGCATTGGTCTAGCCAGAGGTTGTAAATGAAGAAGGGATGAGTAAAAGCTTAACAGGCATAATGGTTTCCAGAAAAGGAAAAAAAAAAGGTGGTTTTCACTAGAAAAAAATTGAATATTTTGTGAAAATAAATTATTTTCATGTGTCTGAACTTCAGGGGGCTGATGGTTCCCAGGATGAGTCAATGGCTGGGAAATAAAAGCAGCTAATAAGGGGAATTAAATGCATTGGGAAATAAAAGCAGCTAATAAGGGGAATTAAATGCGTTTGAACTGCAGGAAAATACGTTCTCAGTAAGATTAAGGATGGCAAGAAAAGAAAATATTAACACTGATCCATGTGGGAACTAAAGAGGACTGACACTTTTGCCTCTTCTGCATCATAATTAGCAACTGTATTTCCTAAATCTTTCTGTTGTGTGTCTGAACAAAGGAGATATTCACACAATCACAGTGATTAAAGCATAGCTCCTCTTCCATCAGCAGCCTGAAGGGATCCTACACCTGCAGATGAGGTGTGAGAGAAGACATCTTAAATGTTTGCATCATCCTGGGACAGTGTTTCCTCCTGTGTCCCTCAGATCTCTCTTGCTGGCACAGGGACTTTCTGTGCATTTATAGTACAGGATAAAAACATCCATGTCTATAGTCTGGGCTTCAAATCTGCAAAGGACATGAAACCTCACGGAGCAGAAGTCTGCAGAGGTAGCTCCAGAAGGTGACCCAGATGATTTCCACAGCCTGCTTTCAGCACAGCTCACTACAGAACTCCAGATTTCAAGTCCTGCTTGGAGAGGGAGGTGCTACGGTGCAAGGCAGTGTCACCAAAGAGGATCTAGAGATCATTTCACAAACCCAACTGAATATTGGAGCTCTCTTCCACATTGTAGTGAAGAAGCTGAGAGCTATCACTGTGTATATCAGAAAAGGAGTATTAAGGAGTGCAAGAGAGAGTCTTAAATCTATATAAGACAATGATCAGACCATTACTGGCATCTATTTAATTTACCAGAGAGAGTTAGGAGGTGAACCTCTATTCGTTTATAAAGAACCTCACAGCAAAAACAATCTGATTGCAGAATTCAGTCTAGACATGTGTGATCCACTGGGCAAATCTAAGGCTACCCAAGTTGAGGTTAGAAACAGAACCTACACTTTTTTCACAGCCAGGATAATGAACCACTGGAACAAGTTTTCTGGGCATGTGCCAGGTTCTTCAGGACTTGAAATACTGAAGCTGAAACATCATTCTAAAAAAGATGCTGCTTTTCAGAATAAAGTTTGAGGTTTGATGGAATGATAAATGGTTTTTGTCATGCAAGAGGTTTATTCTGGCTTTATCCATGTATGACTTCAGATATTTTTTTAACTGAGAAGAGACTGGAATACTTAAGAAGAGGGTCACAAAAAAAAGCTGGTAAGGCTGAACGGGGAGACAAAAACTAAAGGAATGGAAGTCTCATGCAGGTAGCACAATGACTTCCCAACAGGTTGCATTGAGATGGCCTTCCCCTTGCAAAGATGTTAGGAAAGAGACTTACTGCTTGTAGTGAAAAGCAATTTCTGCTATGGATTTCCTCCTCTGGCGATATACTTGGTCAGAGTAGCCCTGTGATGGCAAACAGGAACAGAGACAGGATTTTTCATCAGTCACTAAAATTTCTCACCCAACAATGTTCATCACTAGCTGGAGAAACATCTCTCGTGGTGATTTCATGACAGTTCCCTGCCTGGCTGCAGTAATAGGTGCTCTCCAGGTCCTTGCTTTTGAGGGATGGCTCAGACTAACTCACCGGGTGATCCAGATCCAAGTCAGGGTCAAACTTGGTGACCAGATGGTGGCACTTGTCCAATTCACAGATTTTTCTGGGAAACCAGTGAACTGTGGGGAGAGAGAAAGAGAAAAGCCAGCTGTGGAAGTGAAGGTGGAGCATCCCCTGCTGAGAAAGAGGTTGTGAGGTTGACTAGGATGCATCTGACCTGATGTACCCAATGCATGCACACCACAAACAGCACATGACAGAGCTGTCAATCCAGGCAGTAGTCCCACACTCTTCATCCTCTTGTCCTAGAGTCTTTCTAATGCCATGCCCTGAATCCCACAACTTCCCTGCCCATCTCTCAGCAGAGTATTTTGTGACAAAAGGAAAGAAGGTGGAGATTGGATTTTACATAAAGGTTCTAAACTTCACATTAAAAACAAATCCAGAGGTCCAACTGGTGGTAGAGCAATCACTGAAGATCTCTAGGGATATTTCACAACAAGAATCACCCTTGTCTTCAGAACATGGCATGGGGAACATCTTGTTGTTTATTTCTGGGACTGTAGAGTTCCTGACACATTGCTGGGAAACTACTTTACATTTATAACACCAAACACTGGAGTAGAGATGGAGAACTCTGTAGTAGAGGTGTGAACAATGCACAAAATTTAATCTCCTCTTTCTGTTTTTTTGTTTGTTTGTTTGTTTTCAATCTGGCACTAGAAGAATGGGCAATGGACTGTGGGAGAAATGGACAAGGAGGGAAGTGGCTCTCAGGATTCAGGTGTCCCAGCAGCAGTCTTTCCTGCTTAAATTCAGCACACAGTAGCCCTTCCCCTTTCTGGACAAAGTCACCACCCTGTTTCTATAGCTCAGCCTCTCCACAAAAGTGACCCAGTTGGCAAGTTCCTTACATTTGTCTTCCTTCGTGGTCCTCACGTCTTCTGCTACCCTCTTGATGGAGCTAATGAAAGTGTTGAGGTCAGAGCTGTGGACTTCACAACGTACAAAGTATTCCAGCTCTGCAGGTCCTTCACGGGGCTTTCGGCTAAGCCTGGTCTCCAGGTGGTGAATTTTAGCTTCGAATGTCTTTTGGGACATGGAAAAGGAGAATAAAAACATTAAACAACAGTTGGTACTTCCCAAAGATGTCCATATGGATACATTTGGGAGGGACTCCTTTGGCTTTTCTGTTTTTTTGCCCCACTTCTTCTTTTTTCCCCCCCACTGGGATAAACACACTTATCCAATAATTCCACTGGAATTCCTTCTGGAAGGACAACCAGTGGGGCAGAGCAACAACCATCAGCAGAAGACTTCCCCAGCGGAAAAAGATCTCAACAGGGCAAACTGAGGTGGCAAAAAACCCACCTTCTATGTCCTTCTTTCCTTTAATCTCCCTCTTAAAAGTGTTTTTTGGGTGGTTTTGGGGAAAGAGGTGGGTGATGAGGTGGGAGGGGCGGGCGCAGGGCGGGCGGGCGGCGGGCGCTGTCCGTGGTGCTGAACTCCTGGCCCCGGCCTCCATCGGGACCTCAGCGTCACAAGTGACGTCATCTGAGCTCACCACCCCAACTGATCTCCCCAAAAACAATCAGAAGGAGACCAAAGGGAGTCCAGAGTCGTTCAAAGGGCCCTGGTATCTTTGAACCTACATCTGTGGATGTTTTCTGCGAGTTTGGCCACGATACCCAAGCGGAGTGGCGCGGTTGATAGGCTGGAGGGAAGGGTTGTCATCCAGAGGGACCTGGGTAAGATGGAGAGGTGGGACCAGGTGAACCTCGTGAGGTTCAACCAAGCACGAGGTCCTGCGTGTGGGTCGGGGTGACCCCTGGTGTCAACACAGGCTGGGGGTGAAGGGCTGGAGAGCAGCCCTGTGGAGAAACACTTGAGGCTGCTGGGGAGTGAAAAGTTGGGTTTGAGCCAGTTATGTGCCCTTGTAGCCCTGACACATCCTGGGCTGCCCCCCCCCAGCAGCATGGGCAGAGGGTCAGGGAGGGGATTCTGCCCCTCTGCCCCACTCTGGGGAGACCCCCCTGCAGTGCTGGGGCTTCAAGTGTAAAAAAGACACGGGTCTGCTTGAGCAGGTCCAGAGGAGAGCTATGAAGATGATCAGAGGGCTGGAACCCCTCTGCTGTGAGGACAGGCTGAGAGAGGTGGGGTTGTTCAGACTGGAGAAGGGAAGGCTCCAGGGAGACCTTATTGCTGCCTTTCAGTACTTAAAGGGGGCCTACAGGAAAGCTGGGGAGAGACTCTTTGTCAGCAATTGTAGTGATAGGATGAGGGGTAACTACCTTAAACTGAAAGAGGGTAGATTTAGGTTAGATATTAGGAAGAAATTCTTTACTGTGAGAGTGGTGAGACACTGGAACAGGTTGCCCAGAGAAGCTGTGGATGCCCCCACCTTGGAAGTGTTTAAGAGCAGGTTGGATGAGTTTTTGAGCAGCCTGGTCTGGTGGGAGGTGTCTCTGCCTATGGCAGGGGGGATTGGAACTAGATTATCTTTAAGGTCCATTCCAATCCAAATCATTCTATGATTCTTTAGCTCAGTGACAACTGCCAATACAAGCCCACGTCCCTGGACAATGACCCAACCTTTCCAAAGTCTCTGCAAGATCTCTGGGGGATGAAGGGACACGATTTCTTTTGTTAATCAGAGGCAGAAAGATGAGAAGGAACAGACACGATGGCACAGGTAAATTCAATTTAGGCTTGTGTTTTTTAATGTACCTACCAACTTCACTATTACATTGTCCCCTCAACGATCAATACCTTTGCATTAATCTGACAGCTCTGATTGCATTACCTATGCTTTGGCTGCATGTAACACATACAGAAGAGTGAAACCAGCTTCCCTGCAGCCTGGCTCATGATGAAGCAAATGTCATTATGCCTGTCTGCTTTCATATCTTGTACCTGCATTGCCAGAGGGAGGTGGGAAATGAATCTTCCTCTGCTGGGGCTTGACACGCTTGTCTTTTTATTATATTTAAAGCTCTCTCCATGACAAGCTCAAAGAGCTTTTTACTAGGAAAGCTCTTGATGCACCAAGTAAATTGCTCCAGGATGAAACAAATAATATCTGAACAAGAAGCTGCCCCTGCTTCTTGCTTATGTTTTAAAACTTGTTTAAACCATAGACATTGCAACATAAAATCTACCACGTCCAAGAGTTCTGTATTTCAACACTTCTACATTTTGTCCTTGCTAAGCTGCTTGTTGCAGCTGAAATGTTACACTGATGGGTTTTCCATGCTTTATCTGGTGTCTGTGCACTTCTAGGAAGGTGGCAACACCAAGTTTGTCTTAGAGATTCTTTTACTCTTGAGACAAGAACCATATGTTGCCCATAAAACAACTTTTCTTGCGAAAGTCCTCTTATGTGAGATGCAAGATGTTCTGGAATTGCTGAACATCACTTGTCACAACATGATGAGAGCATTGTAGTAGCAAGACTGTAGACAACAGGCTGAAGGAAGTGATTCCTCCTATCTATCTGGGGTGAAGGAGACCACATCTGGAGCACCATGTCCCATAGAAGAAAGACACTGACGTGCTGTAGCAGACAGAGTGGAGAGCTGCCAAGATGATCAGGGGGTTGGAGCACAATGTTATGTGAAGAAAGGTTGAGGGAATGGGATGGTTCAGTCTTAAGAATTGATGGGGCAGGGGAGGTTGGTCCACTGTCTACTAGTGCCTGGTTAGAAGAGAGAGCCAGACTCATCTGAAAAGTGAACAGTGGGAGGGGTAGGCAAGAGGCAACGGGCACAATCTGGAAGCAAAGACATTAAAAAGAAAAAAGAGAACAAGCTTTTGACCAGGAAGGAAGTCAAACGTTGCTCAAGGGGTCCAAGGAGACTGTGGGATCTCTATCGTGGTGATATTCAAAAGCAACAAGCACAGCCTCGAGCAACCTGAGGTGACTCGACCTCCTCTGAGCAGGAGGTTGAACTAGAAACCTCCAGAGGCCGCTTACAACCCACATGACTGATTAATAGGAACAAATTGTCCTCTCCTCTCAGTGCTGAGGTCAATGAAATTAAACGACTGTAGATAAAACATCTCTCAGAACCTCCCTCTTGAATCCTTCTGGATGAGAATGTACTCCATAAATGCAAGCTGTCGTGGTTTGATTGCTGCTTAAATGGGCAGCATTTATCTCAATCTTTCCATTCATGGTACTGAGATCCTAGATAATGCAACATTATGTCTCTGGCTAGGGGGGAAAGCTCAATTAGTTCCCAGTTTTCCTTGCTGCTAAAGCCATAGACACAGTGAAACTCTGTGGAGAACCAACAGAACCTTTAACACGTGGATCAAATTCATCCCTGAATGAGGATCTGGAATCAATATATGAGTTTTACACCCAAGGTGAAGTCATTCCTGTAACAATTTGACCAAGGACCAACGTGGCAATGCCGTTCAGGGACTGCCTTGACCCATGAGTGAAGTGGGTTTGGTCTGTAGCCATGAAGTTGAAGTGCTGAGCAGTGGTGGGGGCTGTGAGGCTACACTACAAGCCACAAGGGTGTGGATTGTAGGTGTGAAACTACGTGCTTGGATCCAGTAATTAAGCAAAATTAAATCCTTAAGCACTTGACAGCACTAGCAGGTAGAGGTGTGGCTCATTCTTAGTGATGGGAAGTGAAGGAACACTGGGGGAAGAGCAAAGGATGACTGTGGGGACATCAATTAGTAGGCAGACCTACAGTCTTGAGGCTTCTTTAGCAGACTCAAGTGATATTTCCCACAGAATAACCACGAAACCTATCGTGTGCTCCTTGGGTCCCATACCACAGGTGAGGTACTCACCTCAAATACCTTAAGTGCACGTGACAGTGGCGAAGTCTTGGCTCCCTTGAGCATGAAGAAGAGGTTCAGCATGGCTCTCCCATCCTTCTCCTCAAAGACAATGGTCTCTGTAGACTCTGCAGCATCCGTGGCTGCAGCTGCAGCCTCTCTTTCCTTCCTGGCATCTTCAATGAGGCTTTGACGTCTGCCAATGAACCGTGGAGACTGGAGGCAGAACAGAAACAAATACCACTTCTGATGGAGCTGTGGGGGAGATCAGAAGCTTCAAACAGAGGTATATGAGCAGGGCAGCTTAGCAGGACCCAATGTGACACGTTTTTCTGACATTAAAGAGGTGCTTGCCCGTTGAAGTGCAATTGGTACTGCATCCAAACAGCCCAGAAAATAAATTCCTCCCACGGATCAATAGGTTTGTTTTATCCCAACAAACTCCTGTGGATTTCTCTTCCCTGGAATTGCACCTAAAATGCTGCAGCTCTGTGCCTGGGGTCGTGTTAGGTCACTCGTTTGTATTTATAGTGAGCTACAAACTATTTCAGTCACTGCTGTTTCTTTTGTTATACAAATAGCTCACATACTAACTTCTTTGTCCTCGGCCTTTTTTACAACCAGTTTTTCATTTAGAGGCAGCTCAGCTGGTTCCAATTTTCTCTGTTCAATACCCAAAGCAGATGACAAACTCTCAGAGCTGGCTACAAGAAACCTGGGGCAGCACTGGAGAAGGAGCAGCACATAAAGCACCTGCATATGGAGCAGCACTGGCTCCAGTTTTCCCTCTGATTGCATTGAAAATATGTGGAAAAGAGATAGATCCCACCCAGCAATGCCTTCCCTACCTTGTGAAAATCTGGAGGATGTTTCCCTCTTAAGAAGTCAACCTGCTCAGCAACCAAGCCCATTTTCTCCCTGATTTTCAAAGCCCACCAGTGGTAACTGATGTTTCCTGTGAAAATCCTCTCAGTTGTTTTAGCAGTGTAAAGCTGACGTTTTAAATGCAGCCTGAGGAGTGCAGCACATCTAAGATCCAGCCCACCTACTACTATCTAGTCCTTTTTTAATAAATACACCCCTCTGAAACAATATTTGCTGATTCTCAACCCTCGTGGTGCAGAAAAACACCTTTTAACAGATTATTTTTGTGATGATTTTATATTAAATTTAATTTTAACAAATAAAAGCAGGTATTGCTGCTTGTCTGAATTGATGATATTCATGCCCAAAGGGAAAAAGCATCTAATAAACAGCCTCAGCTATAACTTTAAAGCTAAGCTGGTGTTTGCTTTCAAATGCCTGCAATAAGCAGGGCAAACAGACAGGACCAGGGCTCTGCAGTGGTCCCAAGCCAGGCAGAGCATCAGCTAAGGGTGTTTTAACATATTGTGCCCCGAGGAGCAGAGTTACAGCAGGATGTCCCCTCCCTGGAGGTCTCCAAGGCCAGGTTGGATGAGTTTTTGAGCAACCTGGTCTAGTGGGAGGTGTCCCTGCCCATGGCAGAGGGGTTGGAACTAGATGATCTTTAAGGTCCCTTCCAACCCAAACCGTTCTGTGATTCCATGATTTTACTTCTAGAGTGGAGTGGGGGAGAGGAGGGAAATTAGACACCCATACAGAGGTTTTAAATGAGATTAAAATCCAACTGGGAGGAGTTTAAATAGTGAGATTTATGGAACTGGAAAGCTGCACTAGGAAAAGAGGGATCAGTCCCTGGGAAGGGATCCTGGAAGCTGTTTAGCTCCATGCTGGCATATTTTGGCTGGGGAAATTGGGGGGGGGAAACCAAAAAAAGGCTGAATTTTGCCTGGGAGAAGAGGGCTGGGACAGGTGTGCTGCCTCCTCTGCAGGGCTAATTTGCACCTTTTAGTTCATATTTCCTCCTCTGAATTTGCTGCCTCTGCGAGTGCCCAGCCTGAGCAGCGTAATTAAAAATACCTTGTTCTGAGCTGAAGTACTTTGGCTTTTTTTTTCTCCCCTGGCTCATTATTTGCAGCAAGCAGGAAGGATTCTAGAGCCTGTTTCCCTCCCTGCAGCATGGGGAGAGTAATATCCCACCCCTGTGTCCTTGGGTGCTCCTTCCTGCTGGTTTGCTGTCTCCTGCCTGGCTCTGGTTGTGTGCTCTGTGACCAACACTCCAGCTTCTCTTGTAAGAACTCTGAGCAGCAGAAAACCTAAATATGTAATAAAAGAGTTTTCCACTGCCTGAGTTTGATGTTGGCTGGGGACACTCGATGTTACATCCAAATGCAGAGTCATGGCTCTTGCCTGGTAGGAGCCAGCAAAATAAGGGATGGGGTTGCAGAGATCTGAGCAAAGGGTGAAGCTTTTCATGCAGCCTGCTCTCAAAGTGATCCTCACAGAGCTACATCTTAATAATTCTTTAGTTTTCCGTTCAAAGAAGGGATGCAAAGATGGGCTGAGGTTTTATGTCCCCCCCTCCAAGGCTGGACAAGCCACCCACCCCAATCAGGTTGCCACACTTCTGCCAGCACACCTTGTAAACCCAAATTCCTCTGGCCCCTTCACTCAGTGGCCTGTTTGCCATCAGACACCTCAGCATCTGCAAGAACCAGACACTCTCCCCTTCTCCAGATACTGATCAGCATCTCAACTACTGATTTGATGAGCAGCCTGGAAAATACCAGGTTTTTAAGAACCACTTAAGTGTTCATTATTTTGCCAGAATGAAAACAGTGGTGTGAGAGGGAAGCCTTCCCTGATTTCCATCCATTAGAGAAGGCAAGTTCACCTCCTTGTTTCCTAACCAGCACACTCCACTCTCCAAAACACCCCTCGCTGCCTGTGTAGTGGCTGATTTTACTGAGTCAGAGCATCACACAGGGTTAAGAGTCTGTGAAGAAGGTGGCAAATGAGGAGTTCTACAACTGACCTGCTGGAGTCACCCAGTAAAACACATCCAATCCCTAAACTCACTCAATTCCTGGGTTTTCCTCCTGCTGAGCATCCCCTCTGAACATCCCCTCCCCGTGCATCCACTGCCACTGGCTGCTCTGGCTCCTCCAGGGTCACCCTCAGCCTGGCCATGCCTCTGACCCACAGGACTGTCCCATAGAGGTGTCTCCAGGCTCCTCTTTCCTGCTCTGGCATTGGGATTGGGAGGTGAAATGTCCCTGTCCCTACAACAGGTTGGTCAGATTTGGTTTTCTAGGAAGTTTTCCTCTCCTTTCCCTGACACCTACAGATCCAGTGTGTCCAGCAGCATCCCCCAGGGCTGGGACCACATCAGGGAGGGAAGAGGAAGAGGAGAAGGATGTACTGGGAGAGAGCAAAACCGTGCAGCAGCAGCAAACAGATTCATTTGCCTCTGCCTCACACGTTGTCTGAAATAAGAGCCAAACTTTTCATTATGCTGGAACAGCTGAAATCTCTGCAGTTTATTGCTTTGAAACCAGGAGAGCATTAAGATTGTGGAATTGCCTTTCACACTGGGGATTCCTTGTTATTCCTGCCTTGGATCTATGGGTTATTTACCTTGCTTTGGGTTGGGGGAGTGGGGCTTGCATTAATTCAAGCTTTCATCCCCCTGAATGATTGCATTTCACACGTACAAGTATGTAGAGAGATCTGTTTGGGTGATTCCCCTTTGCCAGCCTGGAGCCCACAGGTTTTGGGACTCCGCCAAAAGCAGAGTTGGTCCATCTGTCCCTGCCTGCCTCTGTCTATAGCTGTGGGAGAGGCTGCAGTTTTCAGAGGGGGAGGGAAAGAAGTGGAGTAGAGTTGTCTTACCATGATGGCCTCAGCTTGCTTGGAGTCCAGCTCCGACACCGCCCTGCGGAAGCCTTTGGCTGCAGAGGTGGAGATGTTGGGGGTTGGCATCTTTGCTCTTCCACGAGCTCTGCTCTCTCTGCTTTCCAGCTCCTCGCCAGCTTTTTATAGGGCAGGGATGACGTCAAAGAGTCTTTCAAATCTTCTCTTCTCCCCCCCTCTGCCACCTCCCCAGCACCACCTCCCTCCTTTCTCCCCCTCGGGCTGAGAGGAGGAGGGGACGTGGAGGAGAGAAACGTTTCTGTCCCATTAAATCTAATCGCTAGGAGGATTGCAGACACTCTGCCTGGGCAGACCAGACTCTCCCCCCACCTGTTTCCTTGTGCCCAAAAGATTTCTCCTCTGTTTTTTACACCCTCCTCTTCTCCATGGAGTTCATTCTCATGCCATGTTTCAGCCCGACACGTTCGTTTTCCCAGCTTGGGAGTTGCAGGAAAGGATTTTGATCCATGAAGAGATGAAATAAAAGAAAAGGGATTCAGCCTTTATTTCCCCCATTGTTTGCCTTCTCTTTGAGGCAGTAAAGGGCTAGGAAAAGAACACTGATTCCCCCAAGGCAGCTGCAGGGCTGGATGCTGTTCTCACATCCACCTGGCTCCTCCAAACGTTGTGACTTTCAGGGCTCTACCACCACCTCACGTCTCATTTTGGCCTCCAAACGCTGGCTGCAGGGTGACAGGATCTGTCCCCTTGAGTCCTCAGAGGTGAAAAGGGCTTTGGACAAAATAACCTGGCAAAACCCTCCCAATCCTGCCCGCCCAAGGGCTGTGCTCCTCTTGCAGTAATTCCTAAGAGACCAAATGCCTGAGGACAGCGGGGGGCTGTGACAGTGGGTGGCAGCTCAGGACCTGTCCCAGGATTCTGCTTTGCTGCAGGTACAAGGTGGCCTTTACCTCACAGGAGGTTTGCAGCAGCTCTCTCAACCCAAAAAGTGCTGTGGGAAGACATGGTCCTGCTTCACGTGAGCCATCACCACCCTGGGGACAGGCCATGGGGCTGGCCCAACTCCTTGTGGTGGAGAAGCTGGTGGCATTTCACCACCTGACTGCCAGAAAGCTCTTCTCCAACCTTGCTGACCACAGTGTTGCTTTGGAAAACATCTGCTGAAGACATTTGGGGAGCGTTGGTGGCTGAGTTGGTGCCAGCATGCTGATTTCTGCCTTGGAGGATCAACGTCCTGTTGACCTCCTCAAGGCTGCAAAGCTCTTGGTGTCTGCATCTCCTGCAAACACCAGGGAGCAGGCAGCATGATCAACACTGCCAGCCCCACCAAGGCAGTTTGGGAAGCCCAGATGGGTAGGGGTGGGTAGAATTTGAAGCTGAAGTAAGCAGTTGGCAGCAGATAAAGATACAGTCCAGTAGGGAGCCAAAATTATTTGGAAATTGGGGGGAGTAGCTTCTTTTTTTGCAGCCTGCTGTTGGGTAGAGTGGAAACCAGAGGAAGGGTTTAAGCAGCCACCAGGGCTCCTCTCTCCCCAGCCTCTGCATCCTCCCGTGTGGTACCACCTCAGACACCAAGAGCTGCCCTTGCTTTTGTTTTAATTTCATCCCTAATCCCCTCAGAGTCTCCTAAACCTTCTGTTTGCCCTCTGCTAAACCCTGGATGCTCGAAGCACAAGCTAAAAACCTCCTAAACTGATGGAGGGTCAAGGTACCTGGTGTTGCAGGATCTTCTCAGCAAATATTTTGGGGGCAGGACCTGAGTCATCCCCACTGCCCAGCAGCTGGGCAAGGAGCAGTGTTTTAGGGGTGCTGGTGGGGTGGCCTTGGGGACCCCCTTAATGGGGGATGTGAATTAACACATCCTACAGGTGACTTTTTGTGTGCCACTGGCTAAGGTAGCCACGGTAGCCAGACAAGCTGGAGTGCTGGGGACACTGCTAGAGATCCCAGCACTCCCTCCCATGCTGTCAGAGGTCCCAGCTCCACTCACTGCAGGCTGCACCTTTTCCCAACCCTTCTGAGCCCATTTTTTTTCCCAGCAGGTGCACAGAAAAGAACTTTTGCCCTGCTTTGTGCTGCCACTGAGAGGCCACCATCACCTAAGGAGTGGTGGCTGTCCTCAATGGCCAGGCTCATCACCCTCCTCAGGAATTAATTGCCTCCTGGCTAAGGGTTTGAAGGGGTTGGGGGATGACTGTGGGTCAGCAGACATTTAAAAGAGCCCAGCTACTGCTGAAGTTCATCTTTCCATGAAATGGAAGAAGATTAGGGTCTCGTGAAGGTTGCCACCCATGCTGGGTCATGTTTCCACATTCTGTCTTGACTGTTTTGAAGCAAAGTTTTCCTCAGGGATCTCACAGACAGGATTTTCAAGCAGTATGATGCTCATTCCCATGCTGGAATGTTTTTGTCTTACCCCAATCACTACCACAGAGGATGAAGAGTGATGCCTAACCCAGACAATCCCACAATTCATCCTGATTTTTACCCCACAAGAGATCTGGTCCTCCAAGGAGAAAAATTCTTGGATTTTTGTGAGTTTTTCAGTTTATCTTCAGTACCCTTTCTGCTATAGGAGGGATTAAAAACAAGCAGTAGGTCAGTAGATTGTCAAAAACAGCTCCTTCAAACAAAGAGATGTCTGTCCAAGGTTGCACCAGCCTCAGAAGCCACCTAAGACAAGGTGCCTCAGGACCTGGCACCACCTTCCTTGCCTTAGGAAGACTGAATCCACTGTTAGTAGTGCTCCCTGGTATGTACAAAGTCGATTTTAGATGGAAATACAAGTTAAAATCAAACTAGGACCTTACTGGTCATCTGCAGATAATCTATGAAGACTGGTAGGAAGAAGAACCAACTCCAAAAGAAGGCACAAAGATGAAACATGTCTTTGATGTTATCCACCAGTGAAGAGCCCTCACTGGGGATTCTGTAACTCCATTAATGCCAGTAAAATAAATGTGAAAAGAAAGCAAAGAAGGTCCCTCTGGCAGCCACTGCCTGTTTGTGTTGCTGAAGAAGTTTTAAGTTACCTTTAAAACAGCAGGTAAAAGAATTTCAGCATTTTTTTGTTTGAGGTTCTTGGGTCAATTTTAGGACAAATTAAAAATTCCAATCATTTAATGAGTTTAATCTCTTTTCCTTCATACTGTTTTTTTGGGTTAAAAGCAGAAAGAGGAAACCATTTTGCTAGACCTTTGATTTTTGGTAACTGACTTAGTTTAAAGGTCTCTTTAGAACAGGGATGATAAACCTAAAATCAGCCATCAAAGCGAGTTTCAGTTATCCATATTTGTAATCAATTTGCTGAAAGGACAGCCTTAAAATGTCAGTTCATGGAAAGAACTGAAAAAAAATGGTGAAGTCCTTTAATGAAGACGGGAAGAGGAGTCACTCAGCCTTCCTGCAGGCTGTAACATATTCAGAGATCACATACAAAGGCTCCAAAAATCAGCCTGAAAAAGTGCTGATAACATCAGACAAGTTTTCAAGACTACTGCAAGAACAGATGGAATTTCTTTGAATTTATTTTCTGTTTTCTTTTTGTCTCATTACTTATCATTTCTCTCCTTGTGAAACTTTATTTAAGCTCATCAGTTCCTCTGCTTAGTTATCTCATCCCAAAGCCCCTGATTTTTAATCCCTCTTCTTTATATGGATGATAAATTAGGCATAGAACTCTTTGCTTCTTTAAGCCCTGATAACCTGTCACCCCCTTTTTCTTGGCTGGTGGTGGGACTCCCACATTGTAGTGGAATGCTCTCCAGTGCTGAGGCTCCTCATGGCCAAAGGTTGTCCTTGCAACCACAGCCAAAACCTCCAGATCACCACACCTAAGAGAGGAAAGATCAGGTTTGTTCTTCTGTCCTGGAGGAGCTGACAGAGGAATTGAGTTGGGCAAAACCACATGGCAGCAGGTTCATCTGTTTGGGTCCATGTCTAAGTTCTGCTGCTATCAAACCTGACTCCTGGGGGGTGTGAGCCTGTTTGGTTCAACCAAGCCAGACTTCTCTAAGCTTTTATCATGTTTGACTAACTACCAGATTTGCTAATGAGGAAGAGGAGCCTTTAGGAAGCTTGATGAAGGAAATAGATGGATGGGGCTTCATCCCTGCTTTGTCTCTCACACTCCAGCCACACTGGCTGTTGTGAAGGTGTGTGGGTGCCCTGTGTATCCAGCTGTGTGTTTTAAGGGATTAATCTGACATCAAGCAGGAACAGCAAACACCTTTAGACACTGCTTTGCTGCACTAGTCCACAGACAGAAAAGCTCCTAAACTGGGCAGCTCTGGCTGTGCCTCCCTCAAGGCTAAAGCAGACCCAAAAAAAGAATCCAGAACTGACATGCATGGTCCTTGGGAGGAACATTTCACCTGCCACTGGGTGCAGGATTGGTGGTGCAGGGAGAAGAAGAAGATGCTCTTTTCTTTGACTGGATCTGTGTGGTCATTCTGTGCATCCTCAAGCACTGTTTGCAATAATCATGATTCAATAACCTGCCCTGGCAGGGTGGTTGGACTCAATGATCTCCAGAGGTCCCTTCTAACCCCTAATATTCTGTGATTCTGTGAATAAAGACCTTGGGTATGGGAACCAAGAGGAAAATCCCATCTGCCCAACTACCATCCCTCATCACAGCAGCTGGAGAGATCTCCATGCAACAATCTGAGGTCTTGATACAAGTCCCAGGGTGAATCCCTGGCAAAGGCTCTCACAGCCCAGCCTGGAGAGGGTGGGGGTCTCTCTCTGGTGGCTCAGGGATCTGCAGGGACAGGGTTTGTGTTGGGGGAGTTCCCCACCAAAGGCCAAAGAAAGGGACAGTGTGTGATGACCTGAGGGCAACCAAGGCAACCCTGATGGCCATGTGGGGTGCCCAGGCCCTCTTGTTGCTCTCCCTCTTCCTCTTCCCCTCTGCATCCTGAATAATTACAGCCTGCCACATGAAGCAATTACAGGGTGGGTGATGGTTTTTTTTCTCTTCTTCCTTCACAGCTCCATTCAACATCCCTGAGTGCCACAAAGGAGTTTAATAACCCCTAATGACACCTCAGGCCTCCACGTCATTGCAGCCTCCTTAGGACTGGGGTAGTGGGAGAAGGAAAAAAACCCAAAACCATAATTAAAATCCTTATCTCCCTCTTAACTTTGCAGCCTCCTATTATCTAGAAAACACTGACTTTCGTGCTCACCCTCTCTCACAACTGATGAGCCCAGGGGAAGGGGGACTGCAAGAGGCAGAGTTGTGTTAGTTCTTCATCAAGGGCAGTGAGATGGTTTCTCCTACTCTGGAAGAAAAGCTCTTCCAAATGAGATGGTCCTGGTCCTCCATTTACCCCACCACAGAGGCAGCCACTGAGTCATGAAGAGCCCCAGTGCAGGGGTTGTTCTTGCAGCCAACCCAAGGCAAAATTTAAAAGGCAAACTATGTTAAAAAAAAATAATGGTAGAAGATACACTTTCCTGGAGAAGATGTTGTAGGGCTGCACAACTTCCTCCAGTGCTTTTTTGCCTCAGTATGTGCCATGACATCTTCAGAGTGTAGTAGATGGGATAGATCTGCTCCACAGACACAAGCCAATGACTGGAGGATCAAAACCCATACCCTCAGCAGCTAAACACAAATCTGTGCCTGAAATTTCACATTTCAGAAGGCCAGATTAGTTTTTAGCTAAACCTAAGGATATTCTTATTACCCACAAAAAATGCTCTTCCTACCCTAGTTCTGAAACATGGGACCAGCCAGTCTCCTAACTCTGTGTTCATCTCCACATTCAAGATACTAAATTTTGTACTCATGCTGCTCAAATTTTGCCTCAAAACCCACTGAATCTCCTCTCATTGGTCACCGCTGAAAATGCAGCTCTGGGAAGTTTTTACAGCAGCTTTTCAGAGGAAAATAACCTGATTTCCAGCAAAATAAGGACAGGTTTGGGAAAAGGATTTTCAGAAGGAAGGGAGGCTGCTTGGAGAGAGGGGAAAAAAATTCAACACCTTCCCAGGAAGGGAAAATTTAGCCCTAAATTTTCAGAAGCAAAAGCAGCAGCAATCCCTCACCCTTAGAGGAAATGGACAGTGAAAATCCAGAAATATTGTATTGACAATTCACTCACTGCTGCAGAATCCCAAACAACCATCTCGTCTCGGATCAATGGGGAAGCACTTAGGAGTAATTTTCTTTTTGGAAATGTGGGCAGCAAGCAGACAGTCAGGAGTGGGTGGTGGAATAAAATGCACCGTGTCTTGGAGCATCTCATCTTGTGGGGTTGTAAAATTCTTTGCTGACACCTCTGGCCCGTTGTGTTTCAATTTTTAGACAGCTTCTTCAACAAGGTCATCAAGGGATGAGACCTTTGTGCAGAAAGGTAGCCTGTGTGTCTTGCAACAGGTCTCCTGCACTATCAGTCCTTCTGATTTTAATTCATGTCTTTTTCTTTTTTTATTCCCAAATATTTTACTCCCAGCTCCTGGAGTCAGTATTCTTTTTAAAAAAAGAAATCATTAAATGCAGCCCTTTGGAGAAGGGAGGAAAGATTGAAGAGGGGTGTAGAAGCAAAGAGGTGGAAAAACCTTCCAGAAATAGTCGATATCATGTGGAGACCCAGGGCAGAATTTTTTCACATTGAATTTGACAGTGAATTTGCTTTTCAGAGGGGGGAAAGAAAAAGTTTGTGCAGGTAAACATCCGCCTGAAAACCCCAGAAACATTAGGACAAGAAAAATCAGATGTCTGGTGTTAATCCTATTGCCAACAACCAGGGCAGAAGACACAGGGCTGCCTTTCTGACTGCTCACCCTGTGGCTGTGGGCTACTCGTGTAACTCACTGCCTTGTTTCCTGCCTTCTGCCTCGAGGCTGGTCATTGCTGGAACCTTCAGCTCTGCAGAACCAGCTACCAGTGGGCAGTGGAGGCAGAAATCGATGGAAATATTTGGTCCTTGTCTCCTTTCAGGCCTGTTGCCTGTAGTCTGATTGCTCATCAGGCCTTGGTGTTGTTGATCCATGTAGAAAAGGGACTCGTGCTGCTGCTTATTTTTTCTCCAGACCGTTGGAAATCTCAGCACTAGGAAGTTTGCAGGGATCTGGATCCTCCAACTCTTTCTCTAGATGAAAAGAATTGAGGCCATGTCCCCATTTTATAGCCAGGTTTATTAAGTGTCAGTCTTACTGTGTTAAGTAATGCTTGAAGTGGTCTTTGGGACACTTAGTCTCTTTACTGCTAGTGACCATAGTGTCTGACTTGATGTGTTTGACCCTCTTGCTCCTCCACCCATCCCATGGTGTTTTGCAGGGATCTGGATCCTCCAACTCTTTCTCTAGATGAAAAGAATTGAGGCTATGTCCCCATTTTATTGCCAGGTTTATGAAGTGTCAGTCTTACTGTGTTAAGTAATGCTTGAAGTGGTCTTTGGGACCCTTAGTCTCTTTACTGCTAGTGACCATAGTGTCTGACTTGATTGACCCTCTTGCTCCTCCACCCATGCCATGGTGTAAGACATAGTTCATCTAACTCATAGTGCCATCAAAAAAGAGAAAGACAAGCTGTGGTGAGGGACTCAGAGCAAGTTCCCATCACCCTTTCAGAAGGATTGAAAACACTTCACTGTGTGTTCTTCTTAGCTCATTCTAAGTTCACACCAACAAAATGATGGTTTGGGAGGAGAAGGAACTTTGACCCATCGCCCTGTGACTGTTAGGACCTGCACAATGCAGCTGAGATGGGTCTGAACCCCACATCTGCTCCTGGGCCATTCCTCTTAGTGTTGTTTTCCCCCTGGTTTCCTGGTCACCCACCCTTCACTGCTCTAGCAATGGGAGTAAATGATGCTAGAAGCCAAGGACTTTCTGTCAGCATTTTGTCAGAGTTTGCCCAACACTCCCCTTTTTCATGAACAAGTCACTTCTTTGACGTAGATACATCTCCTTCCCCCTTCTCTTACCTCCTTTCTCTCCTTCTGTAGCAGCAGCTCCAGGTCAGCAAGGTGGAGCAGTGAAATGCAGCTCAGTGCTCCTTCTGCATGAACAGAAAATCCCCGACTTCTTATCCACTCAGTCCCCTCTCTCCTCAGGCACTGGAAGATAAAAACCATCCGCCTGTCAAACAAAAGGTCTGATGTGATTTTAAGCATTAGGAGTCACACAAAGGGTCCCAGACCTACGAAAATGTCACTATATTGACTTCATACAAATGTTTATTCATTGTTCTGTTTACAGGGAGGAAGGCGTTTCGCATTCAGCGTCGGATGGGGGAGATCTATTATGGAGACACAGCCAGTTCTGAATTGGAAACTGTCCCCAGCATTTCACAGAGAAGTTAATGCTGTCCTACAGATTCACATCTTCTCAGGATCTCATCTGTTATTCCTAACAGGTCGTCATCAAGTAAATACATGAGGAAGCGCACGAGAAAATATTTTCCTCTCCTTTTTAAAGGATGAATGTAAACGTATCACCCATGGCAAGGTTCATCCCACCCACAGGGCTTAAGAGGGTGACTCATCAAAGCCCTGTGTTTCTCATCTGGATCTTCAAGGTGTATCAACAAGGTTTTATTGATCCACAGTCATGGAAAGTAAAGAAAGAAAAGAGGGTGAGATCTACACGGGTACAATATGACTGACTTCAGTAATTCTGTCATTAAACTGCTGGGATGAGGTGGGGGAAAAGCAGAGTCTACAAGATTATATTTCCTATCCTCCCGACGACAGGACTGTCCTCCATGCATAGAGATCCTTTAATCCAGTGGAGAAGAGAACAAAAAGATCAGTGGCTGGAAGTTAGGCAAAGAAGAAAAGTGCAGGTTAGCAGTAGGACAGGTTCTGATCTGTTTTAGCAGAGGACTTGAGAGCCCTAATGGCTCAATGGATGGACTTGATGATCTTGAAGGTCCCTTCCAACCTAAAGGATTCTATGATTCTATGATTTTTAATAGTGATGGTGAGCACGCCCAATGGGTGTTGGGAAAGCCCATTTGCTTGAAGTGTCCTAACCACAAAGGGCACCTCACTTGAAGACTGTGTCCATTGGAGATGGACAAGACTAGCAGGGATGGCAGAGTGAGGAGATACAGCTCTGATGACCCATTGCCACAGAGCCAGAGCAGGGCTACCTACTGTCCCCAGCCAGGAAGGCAGGGTGGACCCCTACCAACTCAGACCAACAGAGCAGGGCTGAGGTCCTTCTACCTTGCACCCAGCCTTGGAAACCTCATGTTTTTAGTGAGAAAAGACAGATGATAAAACTCCATCCCTGCAGAGAAAGTCTTTGGCCTACCCACGTGTCCTGGTTGGGAAAATGCGTGTGCCTGCATCATTAATGTGGTGGAAATGATGTGTTTTGAGTGCTCAACCTTCCCCTGCTGGTGCAGGCAGTGTCTGCCTCAGGAGAGTTGATAGGACTTCCACTTATTTAATTTGCATCAGGGACGTGCCTGATGGCAACGAGGTGTGCTGGTACAGGAGAATGAGCACCACCACAGAGAAAAAGAAGCTGAGAACTCCCCAGATCTTCATTCCTCTGCCTCCCTTCTCATTCCTTCCCCCAAAACACCACCAGAAGTCAATAAATGCCTTTCTGGGGAGGGGAACCATGTATGATTTTCTCCATGATCTCTTCTTTCTCATATTGCTTCCCTGCCTTCCTGTAGGTTTGTCTTCTCTCAGCTCCCTGACTACATCTGACCCACACGGCAGCAGGAGCTCGACCGTAGCCCGAAGGGATCTGCCTTGTGCCTTTAGTGGGATGGTGTTTGGTGTCCCTTATCTGTCCCCAGTAGGGCCATGTGTTTTATCTCTGCTCCCCCCCTTCCCCTGCAGATGCGTGGTTGAGGGCAACGAGAGACCAGGGGTCCTTGTAAGTGCCTTATGGTAATTGCAGAGCAGCAACTGCTCTGAAAATCTAAATTCCTCCCTGACATTTCCAGTCTAAAGCTCCCACTGACTCAGCTGCTGCTTGTGATATTTAAACAAGGATTATCTCCTTTTGTATTCTTTTCTTTTTGATAATGGGATGGCAGAAGGTTAGTTTAACACTTTCCTACAGTTTGTTTGGCTGTTACAGATCCAACACTCCTTCAGGGCTATAACCAGATCTCCACTTCCCAAGCCATTCATTTGGCAAGACAAGGATGAAGACTCCCATGATAAGAAAACAAGGATCTTTCCCTGGATTGTCATCTTTTCTCAATTTTTCTTCACCATGAGCTTCAGTGTATCAGGTAATTTACTCCTTCAGGTGTAAAAGGACTTACCTGACTTGCTTCAGCAAAACTGCACCAAACTTAACCCTCCGGGTCCTCAGGTATTCCAAAGAATCATAGAACTGTTTAGGTTGGAAAAGACCTTTGAAATCATCGAGTCCAACCAGCCTGAAGTAGTTTTCTGTATCCTAAAATAGATTTCATTTGGTGGGGATGTTGAGTAGCATCTCCACAAAGGAACCTTAAAGAAAACTCTGGATACTTTTTGATCCCCAAGAGACATATGCACTAATCAAAGCTCTCCATCAGTTCTGACAGTTCTGAGAAACTGCTGAAGATGAAGGGTGAGGGGACAGCCAAAGAGGGGGAGTCGAGGGGGCTGAGGATGGGATGCAATCCCAACATCACGTGTTGACCAGCTTCTCATCCTGGTGCTGGGGCTTTGCAAATGACTGAGCAAAATCTGAGCAAAATCTGCTTTTCAAAGAGCTGGAGGGGTTAGAAGGTGGCATGGGGGGCACAGGGCTGAGGGATGGAGCCAGTGGAGGTTTGGGATGGGAGAGAGGGGCTGGCTGGTGGAGTTTTGGGATGAGCTCAAGGGGCTGTCTGTGTGCACGGGTGTCTGTAGCACTGATGCTGGCAGTAGGGGGTTTGGAGGGGGGTGTCTGTGTCTCACCACAGCCCCTATCGTGCTGCTGCAGCCAGGCTAAGCAAACACATCCCTGAATGGAGGTGCTCGGGCTGCCCTGCTGATAAGCAGCAGGGAAGAGCTGCCTGTTGTCCCCCGTGACGCAGGGCTGCCTTCTCCAGGGCCTGCAGAAGGGCTCCCTTGAGCCCCTGTTTGTTCAGAGGCAGAGCTGTTTGGATTGTGGCCCTGCTGGGGGAGGTCGACACCTTCAGGGACCTTAAATGAGGGAATGGTGGAGAGGTGGCGTGGCCTTGCTGTCTGTTTTGGGTCACCATCCCACTGTCCTCATCCCCCTTCCCACTCAGTGCCAGACCTTGCAGCACGTGTTCTCAGGGACTTTTTAGGATATCAGGTAACAACAGAACTAGAGGGAATGGGGCAAAGCTGGCAGTGGGCAGATTCAGGCTGGATGTGAGGAAGAAGTTCTTCCCCATGAGAGGGGTGAGACCCTGGGATGGGTTGCCCAGGGAGGGGGTTGAGGCCCCAGCCCTGGGGGTCTTTAAGGCCAGGCTGGAGGAGGCTCTGGGCAGCCTGATCTAGTGGGAGGTGTCCCTGCTCATGGCAGAGGGGTTGGAACTGGGGGATCCTTGTGGTCCCTTCCAGCCCTGACAGATTCTGATCTGTTTTAGCAGAGGACTTTAGAGCCCTCATGGCTCAAGGGTTGGACTTGATGATCTTGGAGGTCCCTTCCAACCTAAAGGATTCTGTGATTCTATGATTCTATCCACGGGCAAGGGCAAGACAAGTCACACCCGACCTCAGATGGGCAGAACACCCTGTCTCCATCTCCTTCTCACGGTCCCCTCCAATTTGGGGCACCTCTTTCCACTTCTGGGGTGTCCCCATGGTCATTGCAGCTGCCAGGCAGGAGACCCCAGGCTGAAATCCAAGGCTGGTCACCATCTTGCTCCTTGAGAATAAAGCTCTGGAGAAAGACCATGGTCTTCTCTTGCAGCACAGCTCAAGGAGCCAGCAGTGGGGTATGGCTGTGCCCTGTCTGTCCACAAGACCTCCTCTCCTGGCACTGTTCTCTCTCCTAGAGAGCAGCAGGTAGCCACCAAAGCATGGTCAAAGCAGTGCAGCTTAGGTCACGGAGTGATAATGGTGGCTTGGGTGCAAGGGTGAGCCCTGTTGTCCTTAGAGCATCTTTCCTAGCTTCTTCTTTTCCCAAATTGACATCATCCCCTGGTCCAGGTCTATTTGAAAGGCTTTCTGGGCAAGCAGCTCCTACAGCATGCTGGGGGTTGGTCAGGGGAGAATGTGTTTTGAACTCTTCTATCAGGGAAGTCCATGCCCCAAGGTGGAAAAGACCTTGCATGCAGTTCCCACTGGTCTTCTTTGGGACCTTAGTCACCTCTAGGGCCCTAGAGTCTAACATTTAAGCTCTTCCTGAGCATGAGGAGTTCCCCTGTTCCTCCTAAGCTCAGGAAGAGCTTAAATGTTAGACTTAAATTGAGGCTAGTTTCCCCAGATGGCCTGTGACATACTTTATGGTCAGATGGTCTTGGTGTCCTTCAGAGGGACCTTGGCAGGCTGGAGAAGTGGTCAGATGGGAGCCTCAGCAAATGACAATGCAAAGTCCTGTCCCTGCAAGGGAATAACTCCATGCAGCAGCACATCCTGGGGGCCAACTGGCTGGAAAGCAGCTTTACATGGAAGGTTCTGGTGGTCCTGGTGGACCCAGTTGCACCCAGCCCCATCCATCCAGCTCTGCCTGAGCAGGGCACTGGACCAGGTGATCTCGAGATCCCTTCCAGCCTCAACCACTTTGTCATTCTGGAATTGTCAATGGAAAGAACAGAAAAGGCAAAAAAACATATAATAGTAGCTCTTGAAAAAGATCCTCTTGAAAAGCCCACCTGAAAACCTTCCAAAATAAATTTAAAAACAAACAAACAAACAAAAAGCCCCAAAAACCCAGAAAAAAAGAAAAGAAAGGAAAAAAAGTCTCCCTCCCTCCAGCTGTTAAACTGCTCAATGTGCTTTTCAGTTTGCTGGGAAAATTGTTCTACAAAGAGTCCTTTGTGCTCTTGTCAATAATATGACACTCGCCACCTTCTCCTGATGGCCATGACACGTCAGAGCTGCCACCAGATGAAGCCCAGAGCTCCTTGCTCAGTGCCATGGGGTCCCCAGGGCCTGTGGGGCAGCCAGGAGCTGTGGGGAAGAAGCGATGGTGGGACCAAGAGAGCACGGGGACAAGTGACCAGTTGCTGCTTGTGACGTGCCTGGTGGTTTGTCATCTCCACTGGTGGTGGCATGGGATGACTCAGCACTCCAGGCTGGGCCCCATGCTGAGTCATGGCCCAGGAGCCTCCCCCCGTGTCCTCCAGCCATTGCTGGCACTGGCAGACCAGGAGAAACGGTGGCTCACGTGGCTGATGCTATCTGTGGAGAAGGCTCCTCCTCTCCTTCCAGAGCCTCTTGAGAAGATGGTTGATATTTATCCATTTCTGCAAGCTGCTTTGGAGGTCCTAGAGCAGGAAGCTGCTGTCTTTCTGTTCAATAGTAGCATGAAAAGTCATATTCACATCCTTTCCAAGGCTATTCTGTAATTACAACACCACGGGCTGCTCCCTTCCCCATCTCCCATCATGGTTGTCCCATCAGGCCTCTGGTGCCTCACCAGCTCTCATAGTCTCCGTTATTCTCCCATCTAGCTGTAGGTGGTAGGATTGACCATGGGTAGGTTGGTCTCCAGGTTATGGTCTTGCTAGCAAGATGTGAAAAGCAGATCACAAAAAGAGGTGTTTTATTTCTGCCCACATCCCCACGTGCATGGCTCAAAGTCCAGTCTCGTGTTTTCTTCAGCAGTGGAGGGCTGGAGATGTCTGAGAGACCATCCTAAACCTGAAATCTCCTTCTGAGGGCCAGCTTGCTCTAAAAAAAGGAGCTAAAGCTGATCTAGACACCTCCTTTGCCCATTTTTTAGGTAAAGCAGATGTAAAGTCCCATAGTCATCTCCACCTTGCCTTTTGTCAGTGATATCAAGGTGCTGTTAGGTCTCAAAGAAGTGCAATCAGAGATCCACCTTGAAAGAAGATAAATCCAAATCCTCCTCCTCAAAGGAGGTCTGCAAAACCTCAGCAGCTCTCGGGTCTGCTCTTCTCCTGCTCTTCGCTTGGAAACGCCTCTACCAGGATATGTCCATGAGGAAGGAGTGGTTTCCTGAAACCAGAACATCTCCCCTCCTTTCAGTAAACCTTCATTTGTTTAACGGGTGGAGATGGGCACGAGGGAGCCTGAAAACTCATTCCCCTGATAAATTTCCAGGAAGCTGAGCAGGCTGACTCCAGCTGGCTGTGCAGCTCCAGCTCACAGAAGCCTCCTGTCCCTCCTCTGCTCATGGCAGCCTGGTCACTTGCCCTCTTTCCCCCTCGTTTTTAGCCTTTTGTTCAGATCCTGCTCTTCTCCAGCATCACTGTCACTAATCTCTAGGGATGGGCACCTCCCTCTCCCCATGGGCCCCACCAGCAGCCTTGGGATAGGTCATGGCTGTGGAATGGGAACATGTCCAGAGCCATGAGTGCTTCCAGCCTCTCAGCTCCCTTTCTTCATGGTCAAAGCCCAGGCCACCCAAAAAGCCTTCAGTTTGAACCCCTGGAAGGAAGTGACTGGGCCTGAGTTTTGGACTTAGGTAACTTTAGAAAAATTATCTATTTGCCATAAAAAATAGAGTCACAGGCTTCACCTGAAGCTGCTTCTAAAAGGCCTTAAACCTCTTGTTTCTCTTAATATATTGTTTAAAACTTCCTTTTCCCTTCCTTCTCCACTGCCCCTATTCCCCTTCAAACCAGAGGTGTGGGGCAGTTTCCTCTTCACCACATTTCTTCTCAGCCATAAACAGTGACCTCCTGAAGTGGCTCAGGGATGTGCTGGCATTTTGCAGCCTTTTATTAAGACCACTTAGAGAGGCTCGAAGAGGAGTTGAACCACCGTGGGTGTCAGGGGCAGGGAAAGGCGAGGGAAGAGTAATTGAGGGTTTAGACAACGTGAGACACCCATCAGCAAAACCAGGCAGGTCCATCGATCGGCCTCTCGAGTGGTCTGCCTCTCCTATTAGCCCTTTCCTGGCCGATGCACAGGGCCCTGAAGGAGTATAGATTTTTTTTGGTCACGCTTTGCAGCGACACCGGAGACAGCTGGAATGGGGAGGTGCAGGAAAATAGGAAGATGTGATTTGTTTAAGGGGAAAAAGGCAGGGTTGCTGCCCTGGGGCAAGGGATGGTCTTCAAAAAGGGCGAGTGGAGGGTCCTGCTCCTAGGGAGGAGTAACCCCATGCACTAGGATAGATGAGGGGTTGATCTGCTGGAAAGTAGCTCTGGTGTTCAGCAATGTCACCATGAGGTAGCAGGGTGCTCTTGGGGCCAAGGAGGCCGATGGTCTCCTTGGGTTCATTAAGAAGAGTGTGGCCAGCAGGGTGAGGGAGGTTCTCCTCCTTCTCTGCTCTGCCCCAGTGAGGCCACAGCTGGAGTACTGGGTCCAGTTCTGGGCTCCCCAGTTCAGGAGAGACAGGGAACTAGTGGAGAGAATCCAGCAGAGCCTATAAAGATGCTGAGGGGCCTGGAGCATCTCTGTGCCCAGGAAAGGCTGAGAGCCCTGGGGCTGGTGAGCCTGGAGAAGGCTGAGAGGGGATTTGATAGATGCTGATCATTATCTAAAGAGGGTCAAGAGGCTGGGGACAGACTCTTTTCATTGGTGCCCAGTGATAGAACCAGCAGCAACAGGCACGAACTGTGCACTGTACTTCAGGGAACTTGGACTAGATGACCTTTAAAGGTCCCTTCCAACCAAAACCATTCTAGGATTCAACTGCAGTGAGTGTGGACAACTTCAGCTAGAGCAGGTTGCTCAGGGCTCCATCCAGCCTGAAATGTTTCCAAGGATGGGGCTTTGAAGTGCTGGGGTTTAAGCCCCCAGCCCTGAATGAGGGTGATGTCCACAATCAGGCAAGAAAGACCCTCCTGACTGGTTTTCACCCAGGGTCTGGCTAGCCTGGGGTGGGAACTGATGAGGAGATCACTACCTGGTGCCTCCATCTGCCACATTCACTTGGAGGTGGGGCAAGAAGCCACCCCTATAGTCTGCTTGCAAGGGAGATTTGTCTATATAGTGCATGTCCTGTGTGGGGATTCTGGTTGTTGGGGGCTCCCTGGCTGCGTGTAGCAAGTGGAGCTCCCAGGCCATGGATGTTGGGGAGAAAGATGAGTCTCTGCTACGTAACTGGATTCTTGGCTTGGCTGATTCCATCTCCTATGGCTTGGATCCTTGGTCAGCTTGCTCCCTTCTTCACATCCAATGCAGTGAGCGTATGAACTTCTTCCTCCCTCCAGCGGTGTGGCACCTTGGGTTGTTTGTGGATGGTTCAAGATTGGAGGGAAGAACTTGGCTGTTGGTGTGGCTGTTCATAATAATCCTTCTGTGTTGGGTAAGGGGTCAGCAGAAGAGGCTTCTAGCACCTCTCTGGGCAACCT
>NW_008594172.1:533-1796 GCF_000691845.1 Merops nubicus | reverse complement strand
CCTGTGCCTCAGTTTCCCTGGTTTTAGAGTGTTTTTGCCAAGCCCTTTCCGGTCCTTTTTCCCCCTCCTGTGCCTCAGTTTCCCCAGTTTTAGGCCATTTTCACCACTCCTGTGCCTCAGTTTCCCCATCTTTAGGCTATTTCCCTTCTCCTGTGCCTCAGTTTCCCCAGTTTTAGGCCATTTTCACCACTCCTGTGCCTCAGTTTCCCCATCTTTAGGCTATTTCCCTTCTCCTGTGCCTCAGTTTCCCCAGTTTTAGGCCATTTTCACCACTCCTGTGCCTCAGTTTCCCCATCTTTAGGCTATTTCCCTTCTCCTGTGCCTCAGTTTCCCCAGTTTTAGGCCATTTTCACCACTCCTGTGCCTCAGTTTCCCCATCTTTAGGCTATTTCCCTTCTCCTGTGCCTCAGTTTCCCCAGTTTTAGGCCATTTTCACCACTCCTGTGCCTCAGTTTCCCCATCTTTAGGCTATTTCCCTTCTCCTGTGCCTCAGTTTCCCCAGTTTTAGGCCATTTTCACCACTCCTGTGCCTCAGTTTCCCCATCTTTAGGCTATTTCCCTTCTCCTGTGCCTCAGTTTCCCCAGTTTTAGGCCATTTCCCCTCTCCCGTGCCTCAGTTTCCCTGTTTTTAGGCCATGTTTCCCTTTCTTGTGCCTCAGTTTCCCCATTTCAAGGCTCTTTCTCTCGTTTCTCAACATCCTGTGCCTCAGTTTCCCCATTTTTAGGCCATTTTCCCTCTTCTGTGCCTCAGTTTCCCCGATTTTAGGCCATTTTCGACACGCCCGTGCCTCAGTTTCCCTATTTCAAAGCTCTTTCCAGTCCCTTTTCCCCCTCCTGAGCCTAAGTTTCCCCATTTTTAGGCTGTTTTCCCACTCCTGTGCCTCAGTTTCCCCAGTTTTAGGCCATTTCCCCTCTTCTGTGCCTCAGTTTCCCCATTTTTAGGCCATTTTCCCTCTTCCGTGCCTCAGTTTCCCCAGTTTTAGGCCATTTTCGACACACCTTTTCCCTCTCCTGTGCCTCAGTTTCCCTGGTTTTAGGCCATTTTTCCCTCTGTTGTGTCTCAGTTTCTCCATTTCAAAGCTCTTTCCCACCTTTTTCCCCTCTCCTGTACCTCAGTTTCCCCATTTTTAGGCCATTTCCCCCTCTCCTGTGCCTCAGTTTCCCTGGTTTTAGAGTGTTTTTGCCACTTCCGTGCCTCAGTTTCCCCAGTTTTAGGCTGTTTTCCCACTCCTGTGCCTCAGTTTCCCCAGTTTTAGGCCATTT
>NW_008594172.1:0-426 GCF_000691845.1 Merops nubicus | reverse complement strand
CCACTCCTGTGCCTCAGTTTCCCCATCTTTAGGCTATTTCCCTTCTCCTGTGCCTCAGTTTCCCCAGTTTTAGGCCATTTCCCCTCTTCTGTGCCTCAGTTTCCCCATTTTTAGGCCGTTTTCCCTCTTCCGTGCCTCAGTTTCCCCAGTTTTAGGCCATTTTCGACACACCCGTGCCTCAGTTTCCCCATTTCAAAGCCCTTTCCGGTCCTTTTTCCCCCTCCTGTGCCTCAGTTTCCCCAGTTTTAGGCCATTTTCGCTCTCCTGTGCCTCAGTTTCCCTGGTTTTAGAGTGTTTTTGCCACTTCCGTGCCTCAGTTTCCCCAGTTTTAGGCTGTTTTCCCACTCCTGTGCCTCAGTTTCTCCATTTCAAGGTTCTTTCCCTTGTTTTTCAACATCTTGTGCCTCAGTTTCCCTGTTTTTAGGC
>NW_008594171.1:0-20069 GCF_000691845.1 Merops nubicus | reverse complement strand
AAAAAAAAAAGCACTTTGAGGGTTGCTTTGTTAGTACTTTGGGTGGGTAACAGTGACACACAGTGGCTGCCCTGATGCTTTGGGCAATAAAAACAACCACTGTGAAGCAATTCCTCATTTTAATGCAGGGGTCAGAGCTCAGTGAGAGTCTAGAAAGCAGTGTATGAGTATTAATATGCATAATTTGGGTGTTAATTTGTTATCAATTTCTAGCTTGGTAGCAAAGTAGGTTTTTAATATGTGGCAAGTTCAGCAGTAAGTATCCTTTAATAATAAAATTTCATTAGTTCACACCATTTTGGTTGTTTAATCAAGTGCTGTAATGAAAATTAAAGTGCCATGCAGTCTACAGGCTCTCAGTCTTTTAGTCACCCTCTGATGCTTCACTTCCCCCTTCCTGTGGAAGTGAGATAAATGTTTGGGACTTTGTACCTGGTAAGTCTACCCTGAAACAGACTTATTTATCCAATTTTGAAGTTTTAAACTGCAGGTTCAACTCTACTGGGGATTTTAAAGAATATACTGTACAATATTGGCATGTTCTAAAACACTGACAAAAGTGGTTTTTAGTTCTTCTCTGAAAAGATTATCTGAGACTGGAATCTTCTCCAACACTAGTTTCTGCCTATAAATGTAAACCTTTATTTTAAATCTCTAATATAGGTTTTATGAGGATTTTGGAGAGGTTGTAAGAGTTCGTCACCATTCACCCTCTAAATGTAATTAATTTTTGCTTTAATGAAGTGTCTCCAGTAAAATACTCTGCAGTACTTCTACTATACCACTGCTCAAGTCATAGTTTTGGTTCTGCCTTTCTGTACATCTAAAAAATGACACTTCCTAAAATCAAGATGTCTCATCTTCCAAGTTAGTATGTGACAAGGAAGTGAACGTGATCTTGAGAGCATTTTAAAATTCCCTGGTTCTGGAAGGTTCCTGCTCTATCAGCATCACCCACTCTCTTTATTGATTCTCTGAATTATTTTTTTTTAATTAAGTTGAATGCAACATTTGCCAGTAGTGATCTTCATTTTTAATTCTGCTTTAGTGAGGTGTTACTGGTATTTCCTTCTCCCCTTAGCAATATTTCTTTACCAGTGCAGATAAATGACAGTGTCACCTGCATATCATGAGCTTCCCAAATTCCCCACCCCATTCTTCACTTTCTGTCCATGAGTTTACTTAACAGCAGATACACCCTGCTGCAGAGCTGTATACAGGGGTTAAAATGGAACATGAAATCTCCCAGTTTTGGAAGCCTGATGGGAATCAGGAGGTCTGAGTTGTGACTGATCTCAGTGAACTTCCTTAGGTTCAAAGCAGACAGTGCAGGGCTCTCATCCTTTTCCCTCTCCTACCTCTTCTCTCTCCAAAAAATAAAACCCAAACCCAAACAAAAAAACACACACCCAAAAAAAAGTGCTGTCAAATCCAGCAGAAGGCCTTTATCTTTTAAAAGTTGTTTATTTCCATGTATTTACTGTTCCATTGGGCAGCCTGTATTTTACACTGCACAGGGAAACATAATCTGTGGTTGTGTAAAATAATTTGGGTTCCTTTAGTACAATCTGTGATTTCCTTTTGCTGGTGTAACACTTGCTTTACTAAACAATGTTGATTTTTTTTTTCTCTCTAGGATTTAATGATTTTTGAACACCAGTGGACCAACTTTTTTGCTAATTTTGATACTGAAATTCCCTTCATTCTGGAACTATCCGAATCTCAGGCAGGGGAGGTAAGTGTAAATCCTTCAGAGGTAATCCTTTGAAATGCTGATGTGATCCCTGAAAAACTAATAAGTATTCAGCATTGTTCTTTGGTCTCTGGGTTTTTCTTCTCCCTGAACATCTCACCTTTCATATTTAAGGAGTAGAAACCTAGTGTTTAGAATTTCACCACCCACCTGAATTATTTGTGGTGTGATGGCTTAGGACTGCCTGATGTCCTTCAGCTGAGTGTGATCTGAGTGTGATCTAGCACACTTTTCTTTACTTATTCATCAGTTTTGGGTTTTCTTTTAATTCTTCACAGCCTTTCAGAAGTTATTTCAGTCATGGAATGATCTCCAGCCATATCACAGATAACAGGTACTGCTCACTGTTCCCTGGGAAGCTGTAACTGGTATCTTGGTACATTATTTCCCTATCTCAGATGTCATAATGCTTATAATTCCTTTGGGGAATTTGTATCACATCTTATCTCTACATGTTTAAAAAATAAGGTGTGAAGGTGCTTCTGGGAAGGAGAAAACAAATTTTTATGGGATTTAATGCTGCAGTTGTTACAGTATCAGTATGTGTCAAACAATCCACCTTGTGTATTCTTATGGGAACAATTTCATCATCAGATACCTGGACAAACCCAGGAATTTACTCCACAGGACAGCTATGTTTGAAAATATTGTTCCTATCTATGCTATCCTTAAAACCAGTTAAAATGTGAAGGTGGAAGAAGTCAATATACTTTTGTGAGCTGCAACCTGCACAAGACCAACACTTAATGCAAAGCAATTAAACCCCCAAATCTTAGCCAATATCAGCTGGGCAGGGCAGGTCAGCTTTATTTTAGTTCAGCACAGAATTTTAACTGTGAGAGGAAGGTTGTTATGTGTTGCAAACCCAAGCTTTCTGCTGTGTTGGGATAAATAAAGTTGCTTAGCTACTTGAATATCTCTGCAGATTCCTCTTTAGCTGGAATGAGACAGTGAAGTTCAATGCCCTGGATTGTTTTTGGCATCCTATGTTGTTTGTGTTTAAATAATGAAAAGAAAAACCTTGACCTCTCCAGCTCAGTCTTGGGCTCAAAGCCAGAACTAA
Source organism: Merops nubicus (assembly GCF_000691845.1). Classification (NCBI taxonomy): domain Eukaryota; kingdom Metazoa; phylum Chordata; class Aves; order Coraciiformes; family Meropidae; genus Merops; species Merops nubicus. The sequence goes on along the minus strand of NW_008594171.1, from coordinate 17,253 downwards.
AACCAAAATAGTTCTGTTTCATTCTAATTCAGGCATTTCAGGGTTTTTTAATTCTAATTCAGGCATTTCAGGGTTTTTTAATTCTAATTCAGGCATTTCAGGGTTTTTTGAGATGGTAAATTTTAAACTAGTCAGCTTTTCAAGGCAATTTACTTGAGAAGAGGGGGGAAAAAATCCTTCTAATAGCACTTGAGAAACATTCTTGAGCTAGATTCTTGTATGTGAAACCTGCTGTTAGTGAGAAATTCAATAATTGGTCCATCAGACTTGAAAGCTTTGCTCCTGTTGGTTGCCTGTGAGTTTTGTGCAGGTATTTTGGTGGTGATACCCTCTTCTCTCCTCAGTCCTAGCCGGCAGCCCTTCGTTCTCTTCGGTAGCCACTCGACTAAGGAAAACTTGAACTCTGGGAACTTCAATTTTCCATCAGAAGGACATCTGGTTCGAAACACTGGCCTGGGTGGGAGCACTGCTAAGCACATGGTAAGGCTTTTTAAGGAGTTACCTGGTGTTTTGAAGCAGTGTATATTTTCTTTTTCTTTGTATATATTTTTTTTGGTGCCCTTAAAGTACTTAACTGCCATAAGTCAAATACCAAATTCTTAACAAGTAAAAACATGTTACCTTAACAATCAGTTTAAGGAGCAAAGCTCTTTTTCCTTTCTCTTTCCAAGTCAGACCATAGTGGATGTTTAATCAGAGACTAGTAAAGAGTTAAAATATTATTTTCTCTCTAAAAAGACAACTTTTTAACACTCGTGGGCCTGTAAATGTGTGGGGAGGGGGAGAGGGAAATACTGTTTGGGAGGAAGTTTGTCCTGGCCACAAAGTAAAAATCTCCCTGATGGTAGAATATGATGGACTTAATAGTGACACACAGATTTTATTTTAATCAGAACTGTCCAGTCATTTCTTAAAGAAATTGAAAGATGGGGTTTTTTTTGTGTTAATGACTTTGTGACTAGACCCAGGATACTTCACACGTATCCATATTTCCATGTACACTTCAGCAACTGCACAGCTGCTGAAACCTGAACAATAAAAATCTTTCTGGTGTTCAAAGACTGTTAAGATCAAGTTGTGAGATTAACTTGTTTCCATTTTCAAGTAAAAGCTTAGTTTTTAAAGCATAGGATGGGAAACGCCCCCAGGGAGTTGAGATCCTCTGCCTGGCTGGGCCGGGTGCATCCAGAAGGTAACTCACAGCCGAGGAGGAGGAGAGGTGGTGTGGGGATTGCCTGGTGTAGTTCTCCCTGCCAGCCAGTCCCCCGGGGCTCTGGGAGTGGCTGTGGCTTGTCTGTGCTGCCGAGGAGGTGGATGTGGTGGAGGACAGGTCATCGTGGAGTGGATGTGTGACTGAGGGAGTGAGTTTATGCTCTGGTCCTGGTGACATTTCACGGGGAAGTCGCCCTAGGGATGGATGGACGTGGGTGTTCCGGACACGCCGCGCGTGTCAGAAGCCTGAGAAAGGGTTGTTACAGCATCCTGGTGAAACCTCATCCTCCATCTGCTGCTCTGTCTAACCCTGTTTCTGTGAAAACACTTCCACTGCTGTTGTTTTCTCCCTTTGTTAACATTCCCATTAAGACCATTTGGTATCTTTCAACACACAAGTCCAGCTTTATCCAGATGTACTCGCTCCGTCTGTTGTCCTCAGATTCTGCTGTTGTTCTTAAAAAGGTGGTTTATTTACAGGTACAGGTGATACTATTTTAATAGGGTCTCATGAAAATAGTAAATAAGACCAAGTGCAAGGATAGTGGTGGGAGCCTGACACACTTTCCTCTTCATGCAAAGAGCAGTTGACATAGGAAATTGAAAGCCCATGCTTAACGCTCACGGAATTCAGAGCTCATCTCCTTCCCAAAGTCTTTCAACCATTCAGGTCAAGTCAAAAGTGAAATAGACCTTTGAAAACGTAAGTTGCCTTTTTAAAATCCAGTTCAGTCTGTGTTGTTTGCTTCCTGTAGTCTGTCAGTGGTTAGAAGGGGAACTTAGCTGCTTGTTAATTATCACACCAGGATGTTTTTACTAAAGTCTTTTTGTATCCCGTTGATACTGACAACTAGGTAGTGCAGTGTGTGTCTCCAAAGGGACCTCTGGCTTGCTCAAGGACCTATTTTTTTGGGACCACTCACATTCCTTTCCTGGGTAAGTAGATTTAAAAATACCAACCAGTAATTTAAGACACTTATTCACTTTGATTATTTAAAATTCATAACAATTAAAAGATGGCCTTGGTTCCTTTATGAGCATTAGGCCAAAGAGTGGTAGATACTGTGTATTTCCATGCATGAAATCATAGCAGAAGGTTGTTCTGTTGCACATTCTGCCTTCACATGCAAAAATCTGTCAGATATTCACAAGGAATGATTCAAAGGTCAAGAAGGATATTTGTGTTTACATCAGAATGCAGCCTGAAGGTAGAGAAGGTAGTGTCTGTGAGAATAGGCAGCAGGCCTTTTACAGGTACTAGAGAAGCATTTAAATCTGTGTTCCATACAACCTGATAGAAAAACAGACCCCAAAAACAGTCATTCAAAGTGGTAGCTGTTAAATAAGGCTGCTTTTATTTATTTATTGATATTTTTGATAAAATCATTGACCGTTTTTAGAAGGATATGGAAAATTCTTTGGCTTTTAGCCTTTATCCTCTGGTTTGGGTCTGATATGGTGTGTTACAATTGCTGTCTTGCCTAATGAAAACGAGCCATGTGAAATTGTTAAAAACAGCTTTCTTACCCATTTTCAATGACTGAATGAGTCTGTGGATCAATTCAGTCTTCTTTGGGTTACTACAAATCTTGAAACCATAGCCAGCTCAGAAAGTATCTGAAGGTGGTTGTGAGCTTGCAAAATGGAAGGAATTTTGGCATATATTTGCTCTAGTTGTGCCATTTCTGGGAGGAAAAGCTCTGGGAGATGGGGTAGAACACGAGAGGGATCTTTGTTCTGACCTAGTGCAGCTGGTTTTAGGGGGTGCAGGCTTTGGTCTTGGCTGTACTGATACAAGTCCACCTATGCTCTCCTCATTTTTAAAGTGCAAACAAACTGCACACAAAACACTGGATAAATGTCATGTGTGATATGCAGCAGAAGTCTTATGCCCAAGTAATTCTGCATAACTACTTCTGAAAGTGCTTGAACCAGACATTGTTTTTGTTTTGAATACAGGAAATGACAAGGAGATGCACAAGCAAGCTGAACAAGTGTAAGCTGCTGAGTTTTTATTCTCTCTTCACTCCCAAACTGCTTTTAGTCACCAGTGGCTGTTGGCTTTACAGAGCTACGTTTTTATTTGGAATAGTGTGAATGTGAGAGGGTTTCAAAAGCAAATGGCTCATGGAGAGTTTCAGTGAGCAAGCTGGAAATTGTTAGTGTGACATCCCTTCTGTGTAGAGCAAAGTAGGAAAGGAAATACTAGTACATTTTGCTTAAATTTGAGTAAAAATTGCCTTATCACTTCCTTGAATCACATTCAAATGTACTTTGTATACCCTGAGGGGGTAAATATCTCTAACTGGATGAGAACATGTCCCACAAATAGAAGTAAAAGTAATTGTTTGGACTAGTTTCATTAAGCTAAACATTATATCAGACTTGGATTAGTGAAAATACCAACAGGGAATGCTCAAACTCACAGAGACATTTCACAGTGTTGAAGGATAGGGAAAAGTTAACTGCTGGGTATTTTTGTTAGCAAGCTACAAAGCTTCTGCACAATTTTGACCTTCACATGATAAGACTTTGTTTATCCATGTGGATGTTCTCTGCATGTCGTAGATGCCTCAAGCTTTAAGAACGTGGTAGATAATCTGCTTGGGTGCTGCTCTCAAAGCTTGATTACAACAGACCTTTCCTGAGAGATTTTCTCCTCCTTGCTAGCTGAGGATAATTTTAGGAGCCTGTTCTTGCTCCTGCAGTGGAGCAGTTTGCTGGGCTGAACAACTAAGTTTCATTTATTTCATTTACTTACAGTAAATTAACTTTGACAGGCAGTGTTGCTTACCTATATGTTCTTCTCAGAGAATATTTCTGTTCCTACCTCTAAAAGACTTGGTACTAAATACACTTCCAACCAAGATGCCTAAAGAACTTCTAAAAGCAAAGCAGGGTTCAGTTGATAGAGGCAGAATTTTTTTTTTGAGAGTTTCTTTTTATGGGAATATCCCTATATCAGATCAAATAATCTAGTTTCAACAAAAACTAGCAGAAAAATTAACTTTTCTGGGAAACTTGACTTCCTGATGTCAGAATTGTTTTGCACTTGAATCCTGTAACTGGTTCTTATATTGGTCAATATTTTCCAATGAAATAAAAAGTGGAAAAATACTTCATAAGCACTATTCAGTCCAAATTAGGAGGCAGAACTGCAGCTTAGAGTGCAAATCAGCTGGAGGGCATAAACTGACTGTAATTTTAAGTATCCCTGAGGTAAAAATCTGTATTTTTATATTTTTAAAAGAAAATATCATCTTCTGTTTTCCATTGTTAGGGTGAAAATTTGAAAATGGGAGGAAGAGTAAGGTAACTGTGGCATTCTAGTGCAAAGCACATTAATAGCTCTCTGTGAGGTGTTTTCCTGCAAATATATATGTGTGAATTTGCATGACAACAGGAATAATTACAGAGTTAGGAAGGATTATACACATTTCCTGTAGTGAGTGTGTACTGAAAACAGGAGTTAAATGCATGTGTTGGTAGAGGAAATGATATAGAAGAAACCTCAACAATTAATAAGAAGGTTTGACTATAAAATACTGGACTGCTGTTGGGGATGAAGTGCAAAGACAAGCAGGGGTGCATCCTGAGGTTCCTCCATTCTGGGCAGCATTTGGGAGCTTTTTTTTCACCCTTCAGGAATGCTTTGCACATGGCTTAAGTGCTTTATCCTTCTCTTTCCTCTACCTGCCCTCAACATCAAGCAGTTGCAGAGGAGTAATGAGAGGAGTTAAAGTTTGGGGAAGTAGGACTGTTGTCATTGCTTCTCTTTTATTCCACTTCAGCTGGCAGACAGAGGCTGGTGTTTCTCCTTTGGGCAGGGGTGGGTTTTTTCAGCAGTTCTGGAGCTCTTTAGAAGTGCTCAACAGGTTGTAAGGGACAGTTTGGTTTGGAATCTTCCCTTTGTTTGAAGTGCTCCAGAAGATGTCAGTCTCTGAATTGGGTTCACTGTCATGATATAGTTGGGGTTGGAAAGGACCTTTGAAGGTCATCTAGTCCAACCCCCCCCAGTGATCAGGGACATCTTAAGCTAAAGCAGGTTGCTCAGAGCCTCATCCAGCCTGGAATGTTTCCAAGGATGGGGCTTCCACCACCTCTCCCAGTGTTTCAGCACCATTAGTGTCAAAAATATCTTCCTTCTCTCTAGTCTAAATCTCTCCTCTTTCAGTTTAAAACCCCTTTGTCCTGCCACAACAGGCCCTGCTAAATAAATGCTCCCCAGCGTTCTAAACCTTTCAGTTGAAAACTAAAAAGAGTGAGCAAATTGATAAGCATCAAGCTATTTCTACACTTATTTGAACCAGGAGCTCTTCCATCTTAAGGGAGTTGTGTTCTGAGAGGGGAAAAACTGCTCCTTTAAGCAGAGGAGGATGAAAACTCTGTCTGTCTGGTAAATGTTGTGTTTGTATCTCTCTTCAGTACGCTGTTGTGGCAAATCTATGCTGCTGTTGTAGAGGCTGTGCTTGCTGGCATTGAGTGCTATGCTAAAACTTCCACTGAAGCCAAGGTAAATGAAGCACCCATTCTGTACCCTCTAATTGTTGATTTGGATGGCTTGCAATAGGAGGTGACATGCAAAGTGAAAAAGCAATAAATAAATGTTTTTCAGTCGACTGCATAACATGAGTGAGTTTAATACCATGGCCTCCAGCCCATCTCTCTGAATGCTGTTTAAAAAGGAGCCATTTCAGAGTGTCTCTCATCTCAGCCATCTACTATTGTTTTTCCATCTTTTGTGAATTTTCCTGACCTTCTAGCAAGGAAAATCAGCTATGTGAATGAACAAATTTTAGCCTGGTGCATCAGTGTGTTATTGTTCAGCGTGTGGTCTCTCATTTCTCTCACGGGTGCTCTTGTAGATGCTGAGGTTGGGAAGTGTGGGAGAAGATGTTTTATTGCCCATTTTCCCTTTTTTCAGGCAAAGGAGGCAGCAGAGCAGGTGCTCATGTCTGTGTTGGATACTCTTCATTTGACACAGCTCAGAGCTGCACTGCGGTATGTACGTTCAGATCCTCAGGAATTGTTGTGTGGTGTCAATCCATAAACTTCTTTGGGGGAAAAAACAGATCCAATTTTAATTTATTTTTAATATGTCAAATAATTTTAAACTGAACTTGCCCGACTGCCAAACTCCAAGACTTCATGGTGCATTCAATCTTTTAAAATCTTTCTAATTAGTCCATTTTTCTGCTTTTTTAAAGCCCTTCAGTTATTTTGCTTTAACTCTATTATGACTTTTTTGTTTAACATGTAGGAGAAATATAAAACACTTTTTTTTTTACCAGCACATTTTCTGTTCCACAGCTCCAAAATCACTTTTCAAATTCAGGCTGTGAATAATCATGGAAGGTTGGTATCACTCTCTTATGCTTCTTGTTATTAATTAGTGGGTTTCCTACAGTAATAAGTTTAATTTTCTTGTCTTGGAACTTCTGCAAAAACCCTGCATTTGTTTATTTCATACAAGATGTACTAAATGCTTTTGTGCATGAGACAGTTGAATGATTTCAAAACTATAATTCTGTGGAATCTTAAACATGTTAAAAAATGTAGAACAACTGGGCAGACAGACTTTATTAATTGTTACTGCCTAAAAGCAGCATGAGTCCATTAAGAATTTCCTTTTAAAACTGTGCTTTTCACTGTTGATATCACAGGTTTGTGCTTTTTTTAATCCTTGCACTGTCTGACCAACTGAAATGGCTTAGACAAAGAAGAGTTAGTTTTAAAATTAAATACCTTTTTTGGCTGCTGAAGTCACTCAAAATGAGCTAACCTTTAAATATCTAATTGTCATTATTGTTCTAGAATTACTCCATTAGATAGTGAGGACAGCCTGAGTTTGATTAAAACAGTAAGTAACAGTGTTCTGATTATACATTTTATTAGAAAATAGAGCTCCTGTGGCTACTTTTTTTTTATGGGGTGTGCTGAGATTTCTCTATGTGTGAAAACAAACGTAAGGAGAGAGGTGAATTAGATTTCAGATGCTGAAAATGGGGGAAGATTGAGTTATAATAAGAAGTCAGTGGAATTTGGAATAAAACATGAACATAGAGTTAAGATTTCAGACTTCCTACTGCAATATATAAGTGGTATTTTAGGAGGTTTAAAGTATAAGGATTTGGTTGCTGGTTCAATTCAAATGTTTTGGTGTGGCCAGCAGGAGCAGGACAGGGATCATCCCCCTGGACTGGGCAATGGGGAGACTGCACCTCAAATCCTGGGGTCAGTTTTGGGCCCCTCACACCAAGAAGGACCTTGAGGGGCTGGAGCGTGGCCAGAGAAGGGCAACGGAGCTGCTGGGGAAGGGTCTAGAGCCCAAGTGTGGGGAGGAGCAGCTGAGGGAGCTGGGGGTGCTGAGCCTGGAGCAAAGGAGGCTCAGGGGAGACCTTCTGGCTCTGCACAGCTCCTGACAGGAGCCTGGAGCCAGGGGGGGGGCGGGCTCTGCTCCCAAGGGACAAGGGGCAGGCCAAAAGGAAAGGGCCTCAAGTTGCCCCAGGGGAGGTTGAGGTTGTCCCTGAGGAACAATTTCTTGCCCTGGAGGGTTGCCCAGGGCTGTGCCAGGCTGCCCAGGGCAGTGGTGGAGTCCCCACCCCTGGAGGGGTTTCCAAGCTGTGGAGCTGTGGTGCTGAGGAACATGGTTTGTGGTGACCTACCAACTACCAAGCTGGACTTGATGATCTTGAAATTTTATTCCAGCCAGTAAAATTTTATGTTTCTAAGCTCTGCTTTCTCTTCCTTTCTGCCCAACTCTGATTGCTGCAGGCTTCTATGATGGTATTTGACATTCCAGACCTGCTCACAGGAAAAGGATGCTTGGGCTCTGTTGTCTTTTCAGAGTCCTTTCTAACATCCCAGATACAAGTCAAAGAAAAAGGTAACTAGTTCAATTTCTTACACCAGGGTTGTCCTCCTGTTAGCTTTGGTATGACTGAAGAGCAAAAGGGCTTCCAGTGGCTGTTACTACTGTTACCATTATGCTTTAAAGCCTTTGGGTTAATTAAAAGACCTAAATATTTTAGCTTGCTAGGAATGAGTGTCTTACATATCAAATTTCTCCAGTCTCACTGAAAGGAGTTTGGATTTTGTTGCTACCTTTTGATTCAGCAGTGCTGAGGCATAGAAAAATTCAAGTGTAATATTCCCCTTCCTAAATTTCTTCAGTCTTGGTGAATCTTTGCTCTTGTGTGAGGAAATTCAAGCAGCTCTCTTCCATCACTTTTGTAACACTCATTTTATACAATAGGTTTTAACTTTAGTCATTCATTGGTTGGAAGAGATGAAACAAAATTAATAAAGGATATGATTTTTTAGAAAGCTTATTTTTGGAATGGTGCTACATTTAAAATACAGGATACTGAGTGATTTCCATAACTGGACAAATGTGTATTTTCCAGGTTATTTACACGTGACAAAGAGAATTTCTGAAGTTATCTGAACAATATTTATGAACTCTTGTGGTTTTCTACCCTGGGAGTTGGAACCCTTCTGATGGGGAGGGGAGCAAAGGAAGAAGCCCTGTACTAAGATCAGAATAAAAGCAGATTTTCTTCAGTTTTGTATCACAGCTCTGTGTGTGTGCTAGAGCACAATGCCATGAGCTACTCTCCTATGAAAGCTTCACTTAAACACTAATAAGTCCTTAAAATAACGAGGAAATTTCATATTTCAAGTTATAAAAAGAACTTGCTGAACAGTCTGAAGTCTATGGATGGTGTTACATGACTTTGCTTTCCATTTACTTCCCTGCAGATGGCAGCATTAATTCAGAAACCAGCCACATAATACTGACTGCAGCTATCCCAAGATATGCTTCCTGGCTGGTGAGTACACAGAAACTTACTGGATTTTATAATTACAGACTCACAAATGGAAATCTGTTATAAAAATACAAATGTGTGAGGAGGAAGTATGGAGCTGGAGTATTAATATCTTAATACTCTTCTGATTTTATTAACTTGGGCACAAAGTGAAAAAGTAACTAGTGGAAACAGGCTGATGGTTCCATTCATAACATAAGTTTTGAATTTATTGTTTTGAAATAATGTTATGAATTTTCAGCATTTCAGCTTTTCAGCTGTGGAAAGACCTGGGTGTTTCTCAAGAACACAATGTGGCTTTTGAAAATCCTCTTTCTGGTGGAGCAATTCAGATCACTTAAATATCTGTCCCAGCAGAAAGCAAGGTCTGCTTCCAGCCCTCTAATGCACCACACTGTTAGAGCTGTACTTCCAGGGAATTCTGTGAATCTCCATGAGTCTCCTGCTCTGGAGAGATTCCAAACCTGCCTGGCTGTGATTCTGGGCACCCTGCTTTGGCAAGGGGCTTGGATGAGGTCATCTCCAGAGGTCCATTGCTACCCCACCATGCTGGGATCCTGGGAATGTGATGAAGCTGGACAATGCTATGCCCTTTGTCAATCCATACTTCTTCTTAAACACCACTCATAAAATGTAGGGCTGAATGGGATGTGCTGCTTTGTGTCCAGACAATACTTTTTGACTCTATAAAACTATTCAGTGGGGAGTATCCCCTTGAATGTCTTTCAAGGAACTATTTCAGTTGCATGGTGGCATAGAATTGAAGAGCACAAAGCAGTTTTTGAAGCACTGTGGGCTCAGGACTTTACCTTTCTGTGGTACCTGAGGGTCTTCCTCTCTTTGATCTTCTTAAATGCTTTTTATTTAACATTAGTCTTGTTTTATATACTAAGTACAAATGGAAACTGTTTCTGGCTGCAGGTTGAAGACAGTGATGTGAAACTCTCTGAAAAGGCACAACATATATTGAAGGTAAAATTAAACCTCTTTGTTAAACTCTACAAGTTACACTTTCAAGAACTCATTAAAAAACAATTAGCTGCTAACAAAACTAGCTTTTACTACATTTGTTACTCTTTTCCTCTCAAAAACTTGCCTGTTCTACCCTGTCTCTTTCAAACTTTGACCTACCAAAAAAATAAAGCACATTGTGTGTAAAAGTTTGAGGTTTTGTTTATTTCAAAGAATGGCAAAACCCAAGAGCAAAAAGAGTTCTAATAAAGCTCCAATTTCATGGAAGTCTCACTAAGTATTACCCTTGGATCTCATATGTTTCAAAAAATCCCCCCAAACTCAATGCCACTCTATATGCAACTTTCTTTTAACTTCATTAGCAAGCTAAATGTCTAAAGGAAAACACTTTAAGCACTATGAAAAATAAAAGAATTTGGGATCTGGGAACATCTTAAACCACATGAGTTTCCCATTTGTGGTTTAATTTGCGGTTACCAGAAATCTTCATTATAAATAGATTTATTTTCCTGTAATCTACTTTTAGTTCAGTAGATTTACAGCCTAAAAACAAAAAGCTGTGCCTTGTGGTTCTGACAATAACTTGTAACTTAATAGCTGCTGGCAAAACCAAAATGGGGGGAAGTGCTTTTAAAAATTAGGCTCTTGACTTGCTGTCTTTCGCTAGTTCCTCTGTATCAAGGCAGCTTCAAACTCTTTTAAGAGTTCTGACAGATGCTGTTTAAGAAAAGATCTTTTTCACTTGAAGCAGAAAGCATGAGAAAAATGTTCTTGCCTGGATTACAGTCCTCAATCCACTCTGTGATGCTGCTGTTTGTTTTTCCTCCTTAGGAAGACAAATCTTTTCTGGGCACTTTACTCACGGGAGGTGATGGAGCGTATATTTATTCTAGTAATCCACAGGCCATGCCTGCAGAAGGTGAGATTTGGGGGAGGGGGGTGTTAAATTGATTATAAAAAGTCCACTTTTTCTTGTTTGCTTGTTTGTTTTTTTATTAGACAAAAGGAGGTGGCCAGTTTCTGGAATTTACCCCTCTGATGAGCCTACCGATGGCTTTGTCTTCAGCTTTCTTGCCATTTACCCTTACAATTCTCTCCTGTAAAATTCCATGTCTTACTTTTTTTGTCCCCAAACTCCTAGTCTGGGAAGAAGGTTTCTTGTCAGAGCCATAGACTTGGTTTTGAGGCACATGGGGCTCTAACATGACTGGCAGTGAGGATTTGCAGACCTGTGAGGTGGCTTTTTTCCATCGTTCACACTCAAAAGCATGCACAAACTGCCTGCTTCTGTCCTTAATAAATGATCTGCCCTCCATTTGCTGCATCTATACAAACATTAAGTTGGAAAGATTGGGTGTTCTGGTAGTGACAGGATGCCATGGGCTCCCAGCTCAAGAAGTGAAGGCCAGTAGGTACCTTTGGGTGATTTGATAACACTGCAGGTGTTGTAGGAAGGGATTGGAATGATTTGTTTCTAAATTTTTTTACAGCCTTGTGTTCTTTGCCTTCTCCTGGAGCTGACAGGCTGTTCCATTTTTTTTCTGTTGTCATTTTCACTCAGGAACTTCAACACTTGTTAGCACAGATGCTCACTGTGGTACAGAAAGCTGCTTGGCCTTGCTGCTTTCCAGATTCACTCAAGTTACTGCTGTCTGATACCAGATTACCAGTCTTAGATCATTCCTCCTCTTTTGGTGCCTTTTTCTTCAAGAACCTAACACAAATATGCCAGTAATATATCTAAAGACAATTTGGGAGGACATCTGGGGAGGGGTTTCCCTCACTCCACAGCCATGCTTTGCCTTGAACCAATAGTTACTTCCTAAGGCATAATATTTTTATGTTATGGAGCAAGTTACTTGTTCCCTTTTTTGGGGTGATTTGTGAAGTGAAATGTTTTGATAACTCTTGGGCTGGAGAGTCATAAGTGGGTGGTATAAGGACCATTATGTAACACTTCAACGAGTGAGATATTTTCTCAGGTGTCAAGTGAAGCTGAACTTGATCTCATTCCCTTTCATGTATGCTGCAAGACCATTTGCTCTGCTCTAATTTGGGCTCTACTGAGGTTGCAGCTCTGTAGTCTGGCAAGATCAGGTGGAAAAGGTGCTGTCAGGCAGGCACTCATCTCCTCTCTCTGTCACTTGTGTCTTGCTGTAATAAGGTACATACATTCATGACTAAAATACACCCAAAAAGTTCAGGCTGTTAAACCTTTTCTTTTTGGGTGCTAATACAGCTGCTGTCTTAGGGGTTTTTGTAGGATGAACTTGAGTGAGTCCAACAATCTTGCCAATTAAAGTCTCTTCTGTGATTAACCACGTGTGGAAAATACACAAGTAGTGCATCAAGTTGCTCTCAATACAGTTCACTGACTTCCCTGTTAAAGGAAGCCAGTTTAGTTTGGATTAATTAATTAATACTCTTTTTTTATTTGCTTTTCTGTCACAAAAGAATTAAAATCTCAGCCTTCCTTTCTTACACCATTGACACAGTGTGATATCCTCTGAGATTTGACAGAAATGTGTTTGGAAGTGTTATATCTTCCAGCCACTCAGTAGAAGGCCCATGCCTGTGTGGTGGCTTGGATTTTGTGAGCACTGGAAGCATCAGCAGTAAACATCTAGTCTGTGTATACCATTAAACCTCCACATCTGTGGAATTATGGAATCATAGAATGGTTTGTGTTGGAAGTGACCTTAAAAATGATCTATTTTCAACCAGGGACACCTCCCACTAGAGCAGGTTGCTCAAAGCCCCATCCAGCCTGGTCTTGGAACACCTCCAGCAATGGAGTGTCCACAGGTTCCTTGGGCAACCTGCCCCAGCATCTCACCACCCTCCCAGTGAAGAACTTCTTCCTAATTTCTAATCTAAATCTCTCCTCTTCCAGTTTGAAGCCATTCCCCCTTGTCCTATCACTACAAAGCCTTGTAAAACATCCCTCTCCAGCTTTCTTGTAGGCCCCCTTCAGATACTGCAAGATCTCCCTGGAATCTTCTCTTCTCCAGGCTGAAGAACCTCAACTCTCTCAGCCTGTCCTTGGAGGAGAGGTGCTCCAGCCCTCTGATCATCTTCATGGCCCTCCTGGTGTCCTTGTGTTGGGGTCTCATGAGAGCAGAGTAGTGGGGTAAAATCACCTCTCTCATGTATGGCTTTGTCTCTGTTCTGCTTCCTCTGGGTTTAGAGCCTGAATTTAGAGAGCAGTCATCTCTCCAGGGCAACTTTTATGTTACCTGGAAGCTTCAGTCTTAACCAGCTATGTTCACAGTCAGCAGAGCTGATATATTTTATGGGCTGAAATCACAAACCTAGGTATGGTGATTTGATTGCCTGTCAAACTCATTTTCATTAAAAAGAAGCCTTAATACTGAGCAATTTTCAAGATCTCATTCCAAGTTACCATTTCAAGAGGAAAACATCTTAGTTTCTTTATTATCCCTTCAGAGCTGATAGCTGGAGCTGGATGTGCAGTTGTGTTTAGCTCCATGTTTTACTTACTTTGCTTTTTTGAAACGTGACTCTAATGCATTTTTTTTTCTTCCTTTTGTCTTTTTTTTCCCTCTTTTCTTTAAAGAAAATATTTAACTTTTGCCTTTTGCTGACTCATGCTTCCCCAAATGGGATGTGATCCCACTTTTGAGTCCAGCACTGGTAGCAGAGGTCCAGCTGGCAGCCCCTGCTTAGCCATCTCTTTGTGGCTTTCTTAGGACTCTTGGAAAGGAGCTTTTTGCTGAGGTCAGCTTGTAGAGCTTCAGTGGAATTTTGGGTTTATCCATTCCACCATCTAGCTTTGCTGTTTCTCATTTCCCAGCTGCTTTCCCTGGTTGTGCAGGTCTGTTAAGAACCAAAGTGTCTGGAAGATGGCAGGAGAAATGGAGATAGAGTGAATGCCATGTCTTTCGTGGCTGTCACTAGGTTGTCAGCTTCCAGAGAAATCTCTGGCCCAGAAACAGTTGTCTGGAGGGTAGATTTAGGTTGGAAATTAGGAAGAAGTTCTTCACTGTGAGGATGGTGAGACACTGGAACAGGTTGCCCAGGGAAGTTGTGGATGCTCCATCCCTGGAGGTGTTAAAGGCCAGGCTGGATGGAGCTTTGCTAGGAGATGTCCCTGTCCATGGCAGGGGGGTTGGAACTAGATGATCTTTAAGGTTCTTCCAACTCAAGCTGTTCTATGATTCCATATGCAAAAGAAAAATGCCAGTCTGCAGGTAAAGGGCTTTTCAACTTCCTACAATGTTTAAATTTCCAGTTGTTCTGGATGTAAGTAGTTTTTAAGTTGTTGTTTTGTCAGTTTAACATTTCTGGTAGTTTGCAGTTCAACATGGTGGACAGTTTTTTGGTTTTTAGAAAAAAATAAGAAGCCACAGGATGTTTACATTTAGTGGGTTCCAGTGGTTAAAATAAAAGTCAAACAGGTAAAGGGCTTTTCAACTTCCTACCATGTTTAAATTTCCAGTTGTTCTGGATGTAAGTAGTTTTTAAGTTGTTGTCTTGTCAGTTTAACATTTCTGGTAGTTTGCAGTTCAACATGGTGGACAGTTTTTTGGTTTTTAGAAAAAGTTAAGCCACAGGATGTTTACACTTAGTGGGTTCCAGTGGTTAAAATAAAAGTCAAATGCAATCGTGGTCAGGATTCCTGCCCTGGACAGTGAGATCCAGAGAAGATCCAATGGTTGTGTTCTGATTGCTGTCTAGATGCAACCCCAAATATTGACTCAAATATACTGCCTGTTAAATAGAACAAAGATTTCTTGCTCAGAAGGTAGAGACACTTGTCACATTTTGATATATATTCCTAATACTTTTTTTTCCTGTGAAATTCCAGGCAAATTGTACTTCTTCTCAGATGGCATTCTGTTTTCTGATCCCCACCATGGCAGCATTTCCATTTCAAAGAGTCACATGAGTTCCATTTCTTTCTATGATGGGGTGAGTATTGTGTTTGTTCCTTCTGTCATAACATTTTTATCAGTTTTTAACACTACTTCCACAGGGCATCAGTACAAAGTTTCAATTGCAATTGCAGTTTTATAAGTGGGGGTGTGAAACTCTAAACTGATCCAAAAAATCCTAAAAGTCTAGAGCTTCTGTTTGGTGAGGAGCAGCTGAGGGAGCTGAGGGTGCTGAGCCTGGAGCAAAGGAGGCTCAGGGGAGACCTTCTGGCTCTGCACAGCTCCTGACAGGAGCCTGGAGCCAGGGGGGGGTCGGGCTCTGCTCCCAAGGGACAAGGGACAGGACAAGAGCAAAGGGCCTCAAGTTGCCCCAGGGGAGGTTAAGGAAAAGTGAGGAGAAGTGTCTTCCCTGCAAGAGTTGCCCAGGGCTGTGCCAGGCTGCCCAGGGCAGTGGTGGAGTCCCCACCCCTGGAGGGGTTTCCAAGCTGTGGAGATGTGGGGTGAGGGACACGGGGCAGTGGGGACCTGGCAGGGATGGGGAAGGGTTGGACTCAATGATCTGAAAGGTCTTTTCCAACCAAAAAGAATTATGTGATTCTAAATCTCTACACCTTCTGTATTGATTAGTGCAATCAATTAACTATTTAATCAGCAAGAAGAGAACCTGGCAGGGATGGGAGAAGGGTTGGACTGGATGATCTGAAAGGTCTTTTTCCAACCAAAAAGAATTATGTGATTCTAAATCTCCACACCTTCTGTATTGATTAGTGCAACCAATTAACTATTTAACTAATCAGCAAGGAGAAGAGAATTTTGTATTAGACTGAGTTATCATTATGGACTAAGTAGTGTGGAAAATGGCTTTTTATTAAGAGAAACATGGCAGAATGTAGCAGTCATAAAACATCTAGTGGTCTGAGGTGATGGAGAGGGAAGAGTTGAAAGCATGGTGAAGCAGGTGGTGTGCTGGAGGCTGACATGCTGCCTTCTAGTCAAAAAATCCCTTTAACCTTCAGGGCAGGGTTCATAGCAGGGTGCTGCTGTCTCTGGCCAGCTCATGAGCAGTGCCTGGCTGCTGTGTCCCTGGCAGGGTGAAGGGGGTGGCTGATTTGTGTTTTCCAAGCTCAGAGGTGACAAGGAAAGGCAGGTTGCTTGTAATTACACATAATCTGAGTAATTACAATAAAAGACACTATATCAGGCATAAACTTTGGCCAGTGCTTCACTTGATGGACTTGCCATGCTTGGTCTTCTGGCTTAGCAGGATTGGGTTGGGTTAATGATGGCAACTCTGCTTCTTTTTGGTTTTTCTTCTTCAAGGCAAGCACACTGGGTGAACTATCACTTTTTCAGAGTGGAAAAGAGATTATTTTGGTTGGTTATTGTTTCCTCAACACTGAAAAAAACACCAACCCACACCAAAAAAAATAAACCACACTAAAAAAAAAACCCAAACACCCCAAACCACTCCTCTGTTTCCTGGAGTTTCTATTTTTTTCAGGTACAGTATTGCAGGTTTGTTTGGGAGCCTCCAGACAGCATTGTGCTGCTGTGATTTCATCATTTAATGGAGGAAACCAGTGAAATACAATAAAAGTCTGTGATTCAATTGAGATGAAAACCCCAACAGTGAAGAGATTCTTACCTTAGCTGCCTTTTCTTATGGATCATATTGATTGCCCCTTGGTAGTTTAAGAAGCTATTTTAACACTGACCTTCCTTCTATTGTTTGATTCAAGACACTCACTTTCAGAAAAGGAGCTATTTATGGGGCCTGGCAAAAAAATCTTGAACTGATGCCAGATTTTTGTGTAAAGCTAAACCTTGACAGAGAGCATTTTATTGTTCAACTGACTTGGCATAATACAAGGGTGGAGAGCTTAAAATGTTCAGAAGTGCCAGGAGAAGAAGGGTAATTGTTACTATGTGCTTTCCAGAAGTTGTTGCAACAATAATATTGATGGAAAAGAAAGAGTAATTTAATGCTGGAGTTAAAATAAAAGATGCAAAGACTTGAGGTGATGTAAAGTACAGTTTCTTAGCACCATGCCTGCTAGAGGCTTCCCTTTTTCACTCAAAAATACCTGCAGTTCTGCTTCTGACATGTGCTCCAGGCTTCTCTGTTATGGGAAGCTGGGCACTTACCTGCCAGAGAAGCTCCTGAAGTCCTTGAGCCTCACAGACACCGAGTGCATGGAGGACAGGGTAGATCCCTCACAAACCTGTACCATGAAGGGCTAAAGCAGAAACCATCCCAGGCTTAGCAGAGTCAGCTGTAAATCTCCCATCTTGTAAGGCAGCACTGTTCTAGCTTAGTACCACCCATCCTGGGAGTAAAAGAAAAC
>NW_008594170.1:0-33802 GCF_000691845.1 Merops nubicus | reverse complement strand
AAGAACAGTCTCGTCTGTTACAAACTGAAAGTTAATTTTTAAAATCCTATACTTGGTAGTAAATTTATAAACAACTGCCAAACCTGAATGAGGCATTCAGACACTCGGTATTTTTCTGAGCATTCAGCTTCTAGTCCAGAGAGTCATGGGTCTCCTGCAGATTTTTATCCTAAATGAAGTCACTGTGCTGACATCTCAGATGCTGGATTAAGTGGGAGTATAGGTAGGTGACCACAGATAATTACACTGAGCTATTCGTATTAAAGAAGAATAGGAGCTGTTGTAGGTAAATGCCAAATGACAAAAGTTAAATTTTTAATGAGCATAAACAAACATACATATGCTTTCTCTCTGAAAAGCATTTCTATCTTGTTTTTGATCTTCCTTTACTTTCCATCTGTCATACAAGATGGTATTTGAACATAATGGCAAATCACCCAGTTTGACTAGAAAACCTGTAAAGTATTCTGAACATCTGATCTTTCAATATCATCCTTAAAATATATCTATATATATAAAGGTTAATAAATATTAAAAATAGACAAATATTACTTGCTTCATCACTCTGCTCAGAGTAGTTGCAAAGTTTTTCACAAATTATATTGGTGAAACACTGATCTGATTGCAACAGCAGCAGAAGTTTAGAGATTTAGGTACCTAGAGTCGGCTAAGCATTTAAAATTATCCATACTCTTTTACCACACATTTCAAGCTGAAACCTTCTGCAAAATCTCAAACAGAAAAAAAATAAATAAACTAATAGATAGATAGAGAAATAGATAAATATAGGTCTATGATATAGCTATCATTTTCTTCTTTTTGCCTAGATGTATATTTTGTAGAATGAAATTATTTGCCTTTTTTTTTAATATATATACACTCCAACGTACTTTATAGTCAAAACCAGGATGTGAAAACTGTGGTAAAACCAAACATGAGAAATGAGATTTATAAGAGAAACTTGCACATCAGTAATAGAAATGAATATCCACACACCATTCAACATATTTAATCTCTCCCTAGGCATCCCAGCCACCATCCTTGGAGCTACCAACATCTTTACATGCACTAGATTTTGTTATATTTATTCATAAAAGCTGATTTTCTTCTCATTATATCTGAGTGAAATTTCACTGATTTCACTAAGAATTTCCAGACAGACACTAATTAAAGGAGACCAGAGTTGTATTTTATGCTTCTGTGTGTAAAACATTACTCCTATTCAACATAATGTGCATTATTACTTTTCAAATATATATTTGAGGGTTTTAAAACCACTGGTTTTTCCTGGGAAGAAAACACCCCCAGCGGGACCCCAGTAGTACTTCCAGGGTGGTCTTCAGCGAAGAGGAGGACAGTGGCGATTAAAGGAGGGATGGGCAATGATCGCTTTCTTCCAAAATAAAAGGTTTACTAACATGAAAATAACAAACAAAAAACACCTGAGGCAGGCACTGAAACAGCACCCACCCCAGGGGAGAAGCGAAAGAGCATGTGGCCTTGGGGCCAGGGGTTTTTAACAGGTAGGTAGGTGGGTTTACAAAAGGCATTGTCCTGTAAGGATACACGGATGGGTTACCTACAGGTCAAGGGTCCAATGGGTGTTAGGGGATTGGTCTTGTGGTGGCTAAGCCAACCACAACCTGGGAAAGATGGAAAATTCTGGATCTGTGCCCATGTTTGGGGACAAAGAGGCAACAGAAACCTCTGTCTCCAGGAGGCGCACTGCAACAGCGCTTATTGAATATTTCACTGGTTAAGAATCTAGTTCTAGATTAAACTAAGGTAGAAGATTAAAGTAGTTTGGGTCACTTTGTTATTATTACAATATTGAGAACTCTAAACTTTTAAATAACATAGCTGCTGTCATTTCACGTAAATTATGCAATCATTTAAAATGGGCGGTAGGGGAAGTGAATTTAAGGTAGTTTGTTATGGTAATTTTTCTTAGGTATCTGATTTCAAAGCTTTTCAGGTTCTACCTGTAAGCATGAGACACATTTCTTACAACAGGGCTGAAGAACGACAGTACTGGTGTGTCTCTGTGAAACTCATGAAGATTTGTACCTCAACAATTGCATTTTCAACAAGAAAATACTTTCTTAAGCTTATAGCTTTTTCTTAGGTAGTTCATAAACTCTTCCTTGACTTCTGAATTGCTGGATGGTCCCTGTGTAGTGGATCTAGCATAAAGTCTCTGCTCAGGAGGAAATAAAGGATTTAATGGGAATCAGGGATAGGGAGGATCAAACACTGTCCTGCTAGAGACATTATTGTCTTCTTGCCTACTGTTTCTCTTGTGCAGTGGTAGCTATATGCACCAGCAGGAGAAGACCCAGGCTACTATAACTGTGAAGCAGCTGTGGAGCCTTAAAGCTTCTTCACACATCCCTCTCTGATTGTAGCTGTGCAGGCAAAAAAATACTGTTTTGTTCCAGCCCGCCTCCAGTCACCTGTACTACCTTCCTGCCAGCTAAGCTGCTTGTGTGAGCACTCCCTAATCGTTTTCAGTCCCAAGGAAATCACCTAATAAAGACCAACATTTCAAACTTCCCAGATTCCTTTGAACTGAGGCTTAGCCGGGGAGGTTCAGATGAGCTGCCGATTTCCAGTGGCAGTAACATATGCATAAAGGGATGGTGACAAAGAACGGGTAGGGGAGTGAGAACAGAAAATAATGCTGGCAGAGTAAAATGATGTGTCAACAGACCTTGCTAAACAGAAATTTCTCCACCTCTTTGAAGTTTGCTTCACCACCAAAGCTAAGAGCTTGTCTCTATTACTTCAATTATGTCTTGTGATCCACAATGGGTAAGTTAATGAAGAAAAAAAAATAGTATTTTCAAATGTTTTTAATTAAAGATTAGCCAGACAAGTATTTATGTCTGCTTGTGCATGTTAATATGTAAATATCTGAATCTGATAATATTGTTCATCCTACGCAGTTTTCATATACTTTCATGGGAACTTTGTATGGCTGATTTCAGTGAAGTTTTAACTTGTTCTTTCCAAACTTTTTGTAACTATTAGTTGTTTAAATACTTCACAAACATGAGCTTCTTATGTTTTGAGAGACTGCAGATAGAAAGTAAATTTTGTTATCTGGAGACGTAAATTCCATGGTTATAAACATGAGAAAGAACTTCTTTACTGTAAGAGTTCCAGAGCACTGGAACAGGCTTTCCAGGGAGGTTGTGGAGTCTCCTTCCTTGGAGACTTTTAAGACCCATCTGGATGCGCTCCTGTGTGACCTGCCCTAGACTAGACGGTCCTCCTCTGGCAGGGGGGTTGGACTCGATGATCTCTGGAGGTCCCTTCCAACCCCTAACATTCTGTGATTCTGCGATTCTGTGATTCTGTGATACTGTGATAAATATATAAAAATATCTTTATTTAAAAATATAGTGGGAAGAATGCATTTTGGAATTAAATAACAGGAACACAATAATTCTAGTCCTTCAAAGCCTGAAACAATCCACTTAGCACCAGTAATTTATTACCATGGGATATGTTTGAAAATAATTAATATTCTTCAGACTCACCTGTGAGTTCAGTTCCTTAATGCTTGTACCTTTTGATTTGAATTGAGTTCATCAGTGGAGAAGCATTGTTACTCATGAATAGCAGTTAGTACTTTGCCCTTTCCCTCAAAAAGCCAATAATCTATCACATTTCTGTTTAGGAAGTTATAAAGGATTTATTCTGACCATTTGATGAGACAGTTGCCTCTAACTAATTTGTATAGTCATTGGATTTTCTCTCAGGACCAATGCACAGACAATCAATAATCAACTTTGTCAGGTGGCTAGGAGCCAGAACCAATTATGCTGCAATGCAGACATCTTCAGTCTCTTATAAATAAAAAGGAAAGTTGTTATAACAATGGCAAGCTGAAAAAGTAAATAGAAGAATTCTTTGCTAACATGATAAATAACCTTTTCCCTATTCAACTGACTTTCACCTTCAGCACTTTTTTGTCTTGCTGATTGCAAATACTCAATACTCTGACGTAAGATAAAGGACTGAAATGCCTACAGTCTGTCTGATCTGGTTTCCTATAGCACTAATTTTGTCCTTATTTGCTTCCTTCTCCCATGTTTTAATTTGCCCATCACTGCTATTGCACACATCAGCAGTGACACAGGCATTGTTGCTGATGTTAAAGTTAAAATTCCCCACAACTTGCAAAACAAAATTACTTTTGCCTACATGGTCTAACCTTACCCATGTAACTAGTCACTGCTGCAGACAAAACATCAAAGATCAACAGGGCTTGTTACAGATTCTCTGTTGCAATTAAGAGTGTTTGGGCACCAGAGGCATTCTCTTGCCTGTCTGACTCATACAGCATGACTGTCATCTGAGTGGTCATATGGCTTGCACCAAAGACTCAAGACATTAAAAGTAAATAAGATTTCATCCTACAGTTACTTTAGTCTAATGATCCTCATACTGGCTAGTGAGATTTTTGCTGAAGATACAAACATATGCACTCACTCACTGTAGCAGCCATATTTCCATGGATCATGTTAGACATGTGAGAGATGCAATTAATACGTGGCCCCATTTAATCAGTTACATAACAAGGCTGATACAGCTGGACCCAGAGGAGAGCTGTTTTCTGCTGCAGAGTGCACTTTCTGTGTATCTCCACATGTGTGTGTGTGTCATTCTGCCTAGCCCAAATCCCAAGAACCACAACCCTGCTACAGTTGCTGCTCACGTGCCTGTGTTTTCTCTTGAGACAAATCAGTCCCCATTCCTGCAGAGTTGTCATGATCTGGTTCATCTCAGACAACCATGGCTGTGCTGAGCTTGTTTGCTTGTTTTTTCTTTTTGTTGATCTGTTCTTTGATATTTAAGGCTCAAGTTATCACTACACTTGAAAATTACATATGCTTCGACTTTTTCGGCCCGCAGTATGTTATCCTAAGAAGAGAGGTGTGTCCATTGCTGAGAGACTAAATACAAAACCTTAATGTGAGACTAAACAAGATTGTGTGAATCAGCTTCTTTCTTGACTGGCATAGACTACAAGAAGTTTCTTTGAATGCTCTTCTTCTTTAAACAAGGAGTGTTTTCCAAGCACTCATTCTGAAGTTGCATGGCTTCCTATTCAAATGGGTTTCACAGCTCAGAAAAACCAACATTGATTGTTTCACAACGTTTTCTTGAAAGGAACTTACAAAAATCTGAAGTTTAGGGAGGTCATTCATACATAAAGCATAAAAGACCCATGGTGTATGTGTTGGGTCTGGCTGGGATGGGGTTAATTTCCCCCATAGCGTCTCTTATAGGGCTGTGCTTTGTATTAGTGGCTAGAATGGTGTTGATAACACATCAGTGGTTTGGCTACTTCTGAGCAGTGTTCCTACAGCACCAAGGCTGTTTCTCCAGTTTTCCCATCCTCACCAGTAGACTGGGGATGGGCAAGATCTTGGAAGGGGACATAACCAGGATGGGTGACCCAATTGACCAATAGGATATTCCATATCATACGACATCTGGTCAGCAATAAAAGCTAAGAGAAAGGGCAGGGGAGCAGGGGCATTCGTTATTACAATGTTTGTTCTCTGGATCAACTGCTATACAAACCAAAGCCCTTCTTCCTGGGAAGTTGCAGGAAAACACCTCCTGATGGGCAGTGGAGAATACATCTTTTGTTTTCCTTTACTTCTGTGAGCCTTTGTTTTTGCTTTATTAAACTGCTTTTATCTTGACCCATGATTTTTTTCTGTCTTATTTTCTTCCTCTCCAGTCCTGCTGAGCAAGGCAGTGATAGAATGCTTTAGTGGTTGCCTGGCCTCAAGCCAAGGTGAACCCACCTTAGTGTAAAATCAGAGAAGATGAGGTGGAAAAATATCACATGCACTTTCAGCCCCTCAGGCTTACAATTTTCTTTCCCCTCTACTTTTGTCTCTGCTTTTGTCATTCCCACCTCTAGAGTATGTCATGACATAAAATTGTCGAATTTTCTTACTCATGATGCACAGCTAATTGTATTTTCAGACCTCTTATTATGTCTTTCTATCTCTTAAAGGCAACAGGCCAGATTAACAGTGGTGTAAATGGACCTTGTAAGAAGGTAGTACAATTTGCTACCCCACCCAAGGGACTGCCTAAGTGAATCTCGGTTTTGGAACCAAAATTTATAAATAATAGATTATTATAATAATACAATATATTATTTATAATAAATTATAAATCAGCCTTTATAAATTAATTCTTCAACAATGACTGATGATTTTGCAGGAGCCACAAGTGACGTTCTGTATTCAACAATGAACAGTATTTAAGACTGACACTTTGGATTTGTTTGGTTTTTTTTTTCATTGTCTAGATTCATGGAAATTCTGGATGATTTTCTAGTCTTCTAATTCAACTTCTTTTTACTTTCCTCCCTATTACTACCTTCTGAAAACAATCTATTCTAGTTTACTGATGAGCATGCACCATCATAGTCTGTGTTTACTTCATTCCATTTGTCTTTCAGAGTGGTTTGTTTATGAGTATAGTCTGTTCTAGTTGTAGGCTGATTAATATTAATCTTGTCATCTGCTGCATTATTATCTAGTCAGATGATAGCAATATTCATTCTGACCATATGTTTTGGATATAAGCATTCACACATTTTTCCCACCTTATCTCCTTCCATATGTTAAAAATCAAACATACACTCATAATAACAAATTTAAAAGAAAAAAAAAAAACTAAAAGGAAACAAAGAGTATCTGATGATACTGCAAATATCAAAAGCATTAACACGGAAAATTTTGCTGAAGTTTTACAATGCAAAAAATAGTAAAATTGTCATTCTGTTAAGCCCACCGTTGCCAAACACTAGCAAGGGTATTTTGCCTTTTTCAGTACTGAGCAAAGTCAGTATACCACTCTGACTCTCATGAGCTGACACAGCTCTGCTCTAATGGGAAGGCAACCCTGACTATATTACTGTGGGTAAATACATCACTGTAACATTTCAGGTAAGTTTGTAGTCTAGTGTACATGCTCAAAGGAGAGGAAATGGTTTTCTAATCCCTGGGAAGCAATGGGCAGAAGCCTATTGCGGTGTTTCATGCATTATTTTATTCATGGTCTGTAAATCCAATGATGTTAATTAACCCAATAAGAGGGACAAAGCCAACAGAACAAAGAAAAAGCAGGCAAGCAATTTTATCACATCCTGTATGCAGATGAGTGACTCATCCTGAGGCTGGTCTACTTTCCTCATTCAGTTGCGTATTAATGTTGTGAAAGACTTCAGGAGCAACAAATTTTCTCAGGCCAGAGATTCAAATGCTTAGGTAACTAACTGTGGCACTTGCGTGCATCCTCATAAACGTAAAGAATTACTGCAAGATCAGGCAGAATAAATCCCATACAGCAGCTTTCAGTGAAAATCTTACCACACATTCGAGGTTAAGAGTACAGTGTACAACAATATGTTTTAATGGTCAAATAAATACCAAATCTACTTAGATATTCTTGAAAGCAGTATACCATACACCGGTGCACACTCATAATTCACTTTTGTAATAAGTCTGTTCTAAAGTGAGCTTCTAATAGATGTAAACCTGTTTCATGTTATGCAAAACTATTTTTAGTTGTGTGCTAAAAAATTATACTCAGTGCTTGATATTGCCATGAAAGACCATTCAACAGTATTCTGTAGATTGTTCTTTGGGGGGAAAAAAAACAAACCAAATCAAACCAACCCCCACCCAAAAAAAAAACCAAACAAACAAACAACCTCCTCCCCACAAAAGGTCACCAAAACCAAACCCTAAGGAATCCAAAGTCATGGAGTTAAACTGTAGAAAATACACATTCATGGTAATTCTGTGAAGTTTCTCTGATATACACCATCATATCTATTTCATTTTCACAGTCAATATCTAAGTCCTGTCACACACAATGTGTAATGTAATAATGTTCTTTAGTGTCATAGCGCAATGACATGAAACCTTTGCAATTCTACTGAAGGAAATGAAGAGACAAAATCTATTCTGAATTAGTAACGTGGGTACTAATTTGGTAAGACAGACGAAAAAAAAAAAATCACAGTATAGTTTAGAGCTAGCTTGATTTCAGCAGTACAGGCCCAGGCTTCTCATTTTAAAGCCATGTAATTCATAGACAGTAGATTATTTTGATGTTCTTTTGTGCCTACTATTCAAGTTTATCACAGCATCAGAAAGAAGAGATATATTGCACATTGCATTCACTGAATTAAGTGTAATCGTAGAGAGATATTAGTCCCCACTTCACAACCACAGCAATGTACTTCCAAATTGTACATATGTTAGTTATAAGAAAATCAGATTTCCTATTTCAAATTAACGGTTTAGCTATAGAATGTGTTCCGCTTTAAGTAGCTCTGGTTCCAGTTCATCAATTCCTCCCATCTTATTAATATTTAAATTCAATAACTGCTTTAATATTATTGATTTGTGAACTTTACATATTTTAAATTGAGTCTCTTCTGAAGATTTGAATGACATGCTTTCTCTTCTCCATTTTAATTCCAGTCCAATACTTCCATGGGAACATATGAGAAAGGAAGTGGAAGCATCTGATAAAATACAGAGATGCCTGCTGATGGAATTTCTCTTGAGGACATGGATGAAATACAATATCTCCTTATTATTTTTATGCATTATTATCACCATAAAATACCTATTTTTATAGCTTCCCTGATAAACGAAATTTGCTTCAACTGTTTAGGTATTTGGAAGCAAATTGGTTACAAAAAATAGAAAAACTTCTGAAAAATCTTGTAACAGAATAAGGACTCTAGTATTTTGAATACTTACCTTTAAGTCCACTAGCTATATTATTCAAGAATAATGTGATTATCTATACAAATCTCATGGGGTATTTAACATTATTTTGAGGTTTAAAATCTATGAGATCTACTTACTCTTCTCCAATTTATAAAATTAGATTTAATAGTAGGGAAATCAAATCAGATTAAATAAATACCAGTGACGTTTTTATCTCACACTCAAGCTAAAACCTTCTGAAGACACAGAAAAATTTCATATTCCTTTTTAAATACTTTCTGTTTCTCGCATTTAATAACTTAAGTGGGCCAACTCAAATGTTTGTTTTGTTTTGTTTTCTATAGAACAGGCATAATTTAAGAAAAAAAAATATTTTTACTTTGATTTGCATATACTGGTGGCTGAAGAAACCATTAAATCAGAGAGATTACAAATATAAAGTGGCTGCTCACTACAAATTTGTTTAGATAGCTTGCAGACAATAATATGCCATAGATATTTTTTGTATTCCAAACATAGAATACTATTAAAGATGTAAAGTCAAGTACACCAGATCTAGAAAATATGTTTTTCCTGCCGCTGCACTCAACTTAGGCTGCAGACTCTAATCCTATGTTGCATACCCTTTCTTTGTTGACTCATTCAGTGCACCATTATGACTGTAGCTACAACCAAGCACAACAATTGTCATTCCAGCACCTCCTATCTGTGCATTAGTACCATGTTCCAAAAACCTAGATCTCAAATTGGCATTTTGTATAGATTTGTGTTAGAAGCATGAAAAGGGAATCACACATACGAGCAAAAGCCTGACTGTTAACACCAACCCAGAGAGTCTCCTCCTGCTAAAGATCTCTGTCATATGGAGCTTTTTATAGCTACACACAAGTTTTCCTGCACATTCCTATAAAATCTCTGCCACTGTCCAGTGTTGACGTGACAATGATAGTTCAAGCAGAGCACGGGAGAATTCAGATATCCTCTGGCTTGCTCAGGGACATGACCCAAAATGGACTGCGAGGAGTCAGTCCACGGAAATGATCTGGCTTGTCACTTTGCTATGTAATAAAAGCTAGGTCTCCACAGGGGCAGATGCAGTCTATGATATCCAGCAGCTGTACAAACAGGGAAGATTTCCTGTTCCCACTAGCATTTTTTTAGGCCCTCAAAAAGGTCAAAGGTATGGAGCTGACCTGAGTTGGAAAGCCTGATCTGTTCAAGTTTTCATACTCTCTCAACTGCTGCTTGAAAGAGTCAAGTTACTTTTTTCTTCAATGGTACAGTTGCTTTCATCCTAATTGGAGGCAGTGTTTGGTAAATTAAGAAGGCCTGTGCTGTTTAGACAGACTGCTCCAAGCACTTCAGTGAGACTGTGCTGAATTAGTTTTGGCTGGCTGTGGTTCTAAAAGAACATTCAGAGACAGAATCCTTTTTTAGCTCCAAGCTACAACATATAATTTATGCTTTTAATTTCAAATTCTAAAATGTGTCAGGGCAGGTGGGGTGAAGCTGAAGCAAAGAGCGGAGGGGAGGGCACTTATTTGTCAGAAGACCTAAATCAAGGATATTGATTTGGCATTAATTGTGACATATTTTTAATATTCTGAAGATGTAAATATTTGTAAAATGACAGTTTTTCCTTCAATTTAAGTGCAAGAGATAATTCAGTTCAGATTCTGTTTGTGTCTCATTTTGCTGTTGAAAGATGAGTGAAAGGAGAATTTTTTTTTTCAAAAACATTACACATCCATTCTAAAGGGAAGGAGCCTCAACCTAAAGTACCTCACAGTTTGAGAAATTAGAAAGTTTTTTGGTTAGATTTAACAATCCATGGGGAAAAAAAAAAAAAAAAAAAAAAAAAAAGAGATATTCATCCCTGCTTTTCACACAAAATGTATTATCTGATTTCTCATATTTTATAGAAAATCACTAAAACATAGACAGGAAATAAAGAAAAATCTTATGCTGTATTATTACCTTGCATCCAATGGGTGGATGCACAATGGAAGCAGCAGTTTCTGAAGTAATTATTTTATGTATTATTTTTATTATAAGTCCATTTATACATTTTACACTGATTCATTTCACAATGAATAAGAAAAAATCACCCACTATAGCAATCCCTCTAAATGTAAACTACTACAGGTACATCAGGATGCCTGCATGCACTCAACATACTTTGTGTATTCCACATTCCTTCTTCATCAGTCTGAATCCCAGATGATTATAAGAATAAAATGCTATTCTCAGCTCTCAGTCTCTAACATTTTGTATATTGAAATTTAATTAGTCCTCCCCATAAAGGCACCAGAGTGCACAGGATTTACAGCTGAGAAGACTGAGAAATAGAAACAGGGAAAAGAAATCTCAAAACCTTACTGCAATGCTTCTGAGCACAAGAATTTTTGGATTTCAACATTACACTGATTCTTTAGATCACACTGCCTCTTGCCTTCTGTTCATGAACATTTTTTTCATCTTCTAGAAGGAATTAGAAACTTAAATTTTCTATCCGCTGATGAGAGAAAAGTCTTTCATCTTAATGAATACACATCTGGTACCTCCTATTCAAACAGATTGATACATACTTTAAAGATTCATTATACTGCATTTTACAAGGAAGTGTTTTATGCCTTGAGTTATATTTGTGTGTGTAGGAGCATGTAAGAAATTGTATAAGGATATTAATAACAGGAAATTTATGGTATTTTTTCCATTTCAGAAAAACATTTTCCAAATTTTTCTCGTGCCTTGTTTATCTCTTAAAAATTCAGAATCAGTCATTTCATGGTGGATAGAGATAATTCTATTACACAGGGATAACAGTTCATATCTTCTTTGGTTAATGATATTGAATACCTGATTTGATTGGTGCTGTTGACAATTCAACATCAGTTGTTCCTAATCTACATCTTATTTTTAATACAGTAGCAAATAGTTATTAACATTACAGAGATAAGTGGCACACTATTTTAACTTGAAAGTAATTTTCCCAAACCTTCAGATCTATTTTTTTTTCTGTGTGGTTCTCATTCATGTATGTTTTTTATTTTCTTTATCATGTTTTTGAAAGCTGTCCTACATTCTTTGGCCATTTTATTGGTCTATAGCTGGGTAAGAAATACAAGAACTACTCCATAAGAAATCTGCTTCAAAGTATAAACTTCCCATCAACTTTTGTTGGCCTGAGATCAGACATCACAGCCATATTTTCAAACTGAACACAGAGAAGCAGAATCCTGTGTTACTGCTGCATTCCCCAAAGTCAGTTGGGTGCCCAGACAAAATAACCTGCAAGATTCTTAGTGCTTGAATTTGGTTCACTGGCTACAACCTAACAAGATGCTCAGACACACTTCAATGCATTTAAAATGCTTCGATGGCTACCCATGTAAGCAAGACTAACTGTGTGCCTATGTGTGCTCCTATCTTCAGTAAGGTAATGACTCTTTCTACATTTTATGTTCAGTTTCCCTTGAGTCTTGGGTGGAAAGAAAAAAACGGCTTTGCTAAAGAAAGATTTGAATCATACACATTAATGCCCTAACTTATCCAAGAATATCTCTGCTCCTCTGTGGAGTATACATAGGAAGCTTTGATAGACTAGCATACCAACACTGATATCTGAGCACATGTCTTTTACAGTGGTATTCCACATCCTGTAAGATCCCAGTTACAGTAATCTAGCTGAAAAACTGTGTGGGGGTGGAGAGCAAGAAATGGCATCATAGTCACTCTGAGTGTTACAGCTGTGTGACTCTCTCCAGCTGTGCCTCAATTACATAATTTTCAGAGATCATGTGACACAATGTGTGTGTGTGGCCTTCATAATTCAAGGAAACTTCTGTTCCTTTTTTGTCTACACACAGAAAAATGATTATTTCTTTTTTCCAAAGTGTTGTGTTCTTAATACAGTTGTCATTACTTTAAATGCTTTCAAAATAATATTGCATTGTATGGCAGGAGGCAGAGAAGAGGCCAGAAGAGAACACTAGATGAAAAGCAGATGAATGAAAGCTTCAGTACTACTTTTCAAAATATGCAACAAAACTACTTTTTCTTAACAAGTTAAGCCAACATCTCAATTAATTGTACTACATATTAGGAAAAAAGACAACATCAGCACTGAAAAATTTCAACCTGCTTTACCTTTTAATGTACCTATGATGGCTAAACAAGTGTGTACAGGAAGGAAATTGTATTGCTGAGAACCAAGAATTCATGTCCTGAGCCTGGATATAGCACATGCTGTCTGCACTGCTGGGCTGTTTACATCCTGAAGCTCTGGGGGCAGGGAAGCCATTCCATGATATATTTCTATTAGTAATAAATTGTTCTAAAAAAGTTTTTTTCCCTACTGCTTGTTTTCAGTCCTTTTGCTGTAATTCAGTGATTTTACATTTCATTTACAATTAATTTACAGTAATACAACTGTCTATTTTGGGTTGTGCCATAAACCAAATGTGGAATCTGACTTAGAAAGACACCTCCAAAAATACTTGGTTTAACTCAGAATATTTCACTGATATGATTTACAACCCTCCATGCAACCAGAAAACTTCAATGCAGCCATAGAAATGCTTTGACCTCAACAGGAAGGAAGGAGGGTATGAGCAGGTATCTGCAGTAAGCTTCACTCCTGGGGAAAACACAGTGCACAGATACAGTCTTGGTGGAAAGAACATTCAGTATTATTTAAATATTCCCTGTTATGTGCTGCAGGCGTGTGTCTGCAATTAAACCAGAAGACTGTCATAGGTTCTTTCCAACTGAAACTTTCTATCCTATTCCATGGTAAGTCTACAACTACAGAAATAATACCCTTTACTGAACCTATTAAATAATCAATTAATTTATTATCACTATGTAATTACCTGTGTGAAATTATTTCCTTTTTCAAATTCCTTTTCCTCTCCCACCAAAGCTGAATTAGGAAGAATTTAGCATATCTGAAGACATCCACAATCATAAAATTGAATTCATATGTTTTTTGGGTAGTCAAAATTTTAAAAGGTCTTCCTAAAATTTACAATGTTAAGAAGATTGCTGTTAAGCAATATAAACTCACCTTTCCCATATTTCTTTCCTGATGTATTAATGTCACGTTTTGCCATGCAAAGGCAGAAGACACTGAGGGATAGAGTAGTTAATACAATATTGAAACTATTCTTCTGACTTTTAATTTATGAAGCATGTAATAAACTTAAGTGTTGGTTCCAATAAGCAAGAGCACAACTATTGTGAAAAAAAAAAAGGTAATTGAAGTTTACTGTGGAAATTTGAAAGTTACAACACAAAGCTGAGAAACTCTTCAAGTGCTTTTTCATTATGAGGTGTCAAACAGATAAGCTTCTGAAGGAAAGATAACACAGAGATAAGAAACCAGTATATCTACGTATTGATGAAGGCTGGTGTTTGTTTGTTTGTTTCATAAATGCCTATTACGCTTTGTTTGTATTTTGCTGGGGTACAAAATGAATCATGTGAGTGCTTAGAAAGATGTGGTAAATGATAGAAGAGTGAACTGAAGAGTGAATTTTGACACAGCAGTTACTGAATGAAGAAGGGATATAATTAGAGGGCAGTACCCAAAAAATTGCTTCTCAGAGGAAGAGAAGCACAATTGTACTGGAATGAAGCCCTTAACTTGATGACTGAGGAAGCTGACCAACTTAACATCCCTATATAATGGCTAAAACCAGACTTACTCCACAGGCATACCCTATTGCAGAATTATTTCTTTTTCCTTTTTTCTAATTTTGATTTTAGTTTTGCATCTAACATTTCCCATAAGAAAACAAAAATATACCTGCATATTTACAAAGAATTATTGTCCTTAATTTCATCTGATGAGAGAAGATATTCTAAAATGAAGTGACATGTATTGTATACCTTCCTTTCCTTAGGATCAGCAGGTTCACCTGCATAAGTGAACAGGCATCCTGTTTAGGTTCTGCCACCCAAAAGTTGTCTTGATGTCTGACTTCCTCCTCAGCCAGCAAGAGTGGCTAGTAAGGATGCTAGTATCAGCTGCTCCATTGATGGGGAAGAAACACCCTAACGCTCCTGACAGCTAAAAATCTGTATTTTATGGACAAGTAAGAAGTGCCAAGGAGATGGGCTCTGACGCAAGCATAATCCTGACAGTGCATGGGTCAGCTGCAGACACAGGCCAGCTCAGAGGGAATGGGCACCAACAAAGTCCACATACAGTAGCCATACTTTCTCACCCAGAGGCTTCATATAACACAATCATCTGTACACCAAACTGCTGTCAGAATCAAAGTCATGCTTACTTTTTCTGAGAATTTTTGTAATCTGTTGGGTTTTTTGTTGTTCTCTGTACAATTACTAAAAATATAGTTGATAGCCATGCAGTGACCTCTTCCTTTGAAAGTGTAAGTATTTCATGAACACATTATTGTTATATATGTATTTTATATATATAAAATTGTTATTTTATTAAAATAAAAAAAAATTAAAAACCCACAGTATTGTTATTATAGGGGTTTGTTTGTTTGTTTGTTTGTTTGTTGGGTTTTTTTGGTCAGTGCTATGCAGCATGCATATGTATTATGGGCTACATCTTGCTGTTTTATGAGTTTAATTAATAGTTTGCCTGTATTAAAATATGTATACAGCTTGCCGGTAGTTCCCATCTTTACTTTCCCAGAAAGTGAACAGTGACAAATCCCAATCTAGATTCTATCAAGTGTTTTTCATCAGTCAGTTTTATAAAATTAATAGATTAGCCATGTATGCCAGCCAATAGAATGTATAGATTTGGAGTTTCATAGCCTGGATTTTGGGTTCTTCAAATTTAGGAAATATATATTTCTCTAGATAATAGATGGGAGAGTTAGAATTTTTTTCCAAAAGTGGTGTCAGGAAAGGTCACCAGAATGGTGCTATATAGTAGGCATCTCTCATGAGAACCTGGGGATAACAGGTGCCTTACTGTGTTGGCACTGTTTTTAAAAAGATGTGGTGCCCATGGTAAGCTTTACTTCACACATGGAGACTGGTTGGACATAGAGGAGATTATTGCTGTGTGCACATGGAAGACAAGTAAAGCAGGTATTCTATTCTCCCTTGTGGGGGATTAGCTTAAGATTGCAATGGTGTCCTCTGGGTGCATGGGTGTTGAGAAAAGATGGCAAGGTGTCCCACCCTAATTTGGATTCCCTCCTGGGACGCCATCCTGACTAACCTCCCTGTTCAAAATAAGCACATTTCTTCTCTGGGAATTTTCTACAGTTCAGTTCAGAAACACTACTTCTCTGTTTTCTTTTAAAAATGTGTCTGTTGCCTGGCTGACGGAACACCTGAATATACTTTCAGGCAAGAGGCACGTGTATACTTCTTACTGAGTAGCTTCTTTCGGCTGATTTCACCTCTTTCTCTTTATAAGCCATCTGCAAACAGATTATGGAAGTCTCAACAGCACTTTTTACATTACAGCACTGTAGCATTCTTTTTTTGAGACCATTTCCATGGCTACTGATAATGCCACACCACTTTCTGCCTTGTCAGAACCTGTCACTATCAATACATCCAGCACTCTACACATCAAACTGATTTGCAACCAATTTACTGAAAAGCTCAAAATGTCCTCTAAAGTAATCTCTTTCACTGGAAAAATACCATTTTTGCAAGAAGCAGCTTCATATTTATCAAGCTTTATGACACTCACATATAATAGATTGCACGTAAAACTACAATAGCTCACACTCTTAAGATCAAGTGTGCAAATCTTAGAAAGGAGTAAATGATTAAAGCCTTGAAGAAATTGGCATTAATTTAAACCTACAGTGCTATATTTTACTCATCTCAACAGAGCCCCAAATAGTTAACCAGACTAACATACTTCACTTGAAATATAGGTATGTAGTCTGTGTGGTGTTACATATTTGCTTCCACTAGTTGTTCCCGTGGTAATCTAGCATCAGTATATAATTACAGATCCAGCTATTAAAAGAGCTATGCAATTTCCTGAGTAGATGGCACTATTTTTTTTTTCTACTCAAGCCTACAAAAGACAACAATTATATGTAATGGAATACATTTAATCTCTATTGACATTTGCAGGAATTCAAGGCAAAAAAGACCACTATAGTGAGAACGTAAGAACAGCTATATTGTGTTGGACGAACCATTGATCTAGCTTAGTGTACTGTTAATGACAATGGTCAATAACAAATGCTTGAAGAAAGAATAAAAGTAAGACAAAAGCCAAAGATGCAAGATGTGTTTTCCTGAATACCTGAATATTTAATTTGCTTTATTAACATTAATTACAAGACTGTCACAACTCATATCACTCTGAATTTTGCTTCCAACCCCTAACCTAAAAATAAAAAAAAAAAAGTAAGGTGTCAGCATTTCCTCAGCATCAATGTTCTTCAAATGTGGTTTCCCTTCTTCCAAAATCAATGGTTTGTACTTGATCTTTTTAAATACATCTTTGAATACATCTTGTCCTGAACTTATTAAATGGTAAAAACACTTGTGATATGCACAACACTATGCTGCCTGCTGCCTACATATTTTAAGAGTATGAATTTATTTTTTGTACTTTGCCACATTTTTAGATCCTATTGCAGGATATTTTTTACAAATTTTTAGTGCTGCGGGCCCTCAGCCACTTTTGATGACCTAAGCCAGCAGATATAGCCCTCAGATCTGGCCTTTATATTTGTTTCAGATGAGGTGGTATATCCTAGAGCGAGAATGGATTTATGGCCTGACTCAGTGTAGTCATCTTCACAGGCTGATCATTACTCAGATGATTGTCTCTATCTGCTTTGCACACTTTACCTCTCTTCCCTGTACCATAGAATCTCAACTGTCTTGAACTTCCTCTGTACTCCAAGACAATGTATCGTAGTGCTTCAGAAACACTTAGATCCAGACCATGACTTACCAATAATTTTAAAGGTATACAACTCTTGTGGGTTTTTAAGAGTCTTTTACTGGAGTGGAAGGGTCGTTTACCAAAAAAACACTCTATGATGTATTTATTACAGATTCACTCAAATTTGCTGATCCCTCTGCTTTAATATTTTATATTCTACCCTATTTCTACTGAGTAATATACTAGCAGCAATTAATGCCTTCTTTTCTTCTTGTACTGTGAAAAAGCATTTCATGTTGTCCTTAAGCTTGATGAACGTGTTTTCTGTAATTTTGCTTCCCTTCTCTATTTGCTATAGTTCATATTCAGTTTTGGTTTATGATCTTTCACATCAGCATCCTTTGTGTTTGTTGTCCATTTTAGAAATTAAAAATCCATTAACTTAGGGGTTTTTTATTCATCATTGCGGTCTACTTTCTTAACCATGTGATTATGGTTTTGGCACATTTGTTAAGTTCTCCCAGTTATCATTCATATTTTCTTCAAGGTCTTAGTTCCCAGTTGACTTACCACATAACTATTTACAGTTTTTAAATCTATCCTTTCAGCTAACTTAAAAAAAAAAAAAGAAAAAAAAATCATATTTGCATGTGAGCACAGGTACAATGCTTATGCCAATGTATAACATGTTTTATTTTAAAAAAAGTTTGCATTCCTAAATAAGCACAAGTTCTGTGATCATTCTTCTTTTTCTATCAATATGAGTCTAATAAAGGGTTATTCACAAATATAACACTGAAGAAATTGAAGTAATTTATAATTCTGGCCTTTCAACAGTGAGAGAATGAGAATTTTATCACATATTACTCAGATTTAAAAAGCACTGAATCAAGTGTGTTTGTTCCCTGCACCTCACCCTATTTCTGGGGGCCCATGTTCTTATTATGGATGTCTCTTAACCTTTAAACAGGGTGACTGCATAAAAACTGCCTATTTGGAGTGGTGCCCGTCCAATGTTAACATTCATAATGTGCCAGGGAATTGTCTGGAAAAGTGCTGGTTGATGCAGGCCAAAACCATGTCAGGAATTGTTCTAAGCTTTTAGTGGTACAGACAATGAAGTCCCAATGCGCAGAAAAGTTCCCCAGCATTGTTTAATTTACAAGTATAGACATAGCCAGATGGTACCATTTTTAACACAATATACCACCATCGTCCTTAAATACTTTGGAACAAATAATTTCATGTCTCTAATGTTCCAAGAAAATGTC
Source organism: Merops nubicus (assembly GCF_000691845.1). Taxonomy (NCBI): domain Eukaryota; kingdom Metazoa; phylum Chordata; class Aves; order Coraciiformes; family Meropidae; genus Merops; species Merops nubicus. Next base: position 14,894 of record NW_008594170.1, on the reverse strand, counting down.
AGTGATATCATGTTAATAAAAATTACTTAATAGTTAAATAATACTGCAATATTCTTTGTTGTTGCCAAGGCTCTTACGCTACTATAGACAGTCCAAGATTTCTTTGTTTCACTTCCTTTTGTGCTTTAATTAATTTTTTTTCTCAGTTGCTTTTTTTTTAATGTTAAGGAATTGGGTTTTTTTATCTCATTTCCTCTCTTTCCCCTTGCCGATAATTTAGCACTCTCCTGATCAGTTTGGCTCTGGAGACTAGTTCTTTGACTGAGATGGAGACCTTCCAGATTTCACAGCTGCTGCTTCTCATTGAAAGTAGTCTGTTGCTCCAAAGTACCAAACTCTTTATTTTATTTTTATCCAGCTGTTCATTTCCAGAATCTTCTTCCTGCTTTCTCTTATTCAGAAGATAGGAGAAATCTTGCAATAGCCTGTCCATTCTTTCTTCAAAAGACCCTTTCTCCTGCCTACCTTATCACTGAGGAAGGGCTTTTCCTCCACTTAACATAGAACTGTACCTTCTTTAGACAGTATAGGTGACCTCTGGAAGCATGTTTAAGAGCAATGGATTGGGATGAGAGAACATTTTAATTTGACCACCCTCTTTGAAAGATAGCTTTTGCAGTTTTCCTTTAGTAACCTAATGAAGTTAACCAGTGCCAACACAGTAATACACTTACTATCCCCATGTTCTCATGAGAGACACCTACTATATAGCACCAGGTATTTATTTTTATTTTTATTTTGATTCTGAAATCAGTGTTTCTTTAAGATGACAAAAAGCTTTTAAAAGAAACTGTATCTCTGCAGTCAGAGCATGTTGTTTAATGTATGTTTACAAAATAATATTTTGAGTCTTGTATATAGTTTATTAAATATATGGACTTCACAAATTTTAAGTGACTGTAAGGAATTAGGCATTAAAGTCTGTATCTTTCATTGTGGGAAGTATCAACACAGTGCCTATTTTTTAAAAATATTTAAAACTTTCTGAAGTTTATATACCTCTCCTACAGATGATCATCAACATTCCAAGTAATTTGGGGAATCTACTCCATACTAAAGTTGTTAAAATGTTACAAAGTTGTCCTGAAGCAAGGATAATTGTAAACAAAGAAAATAAGAAAACTTAGAAATCATTCTCAGTCTTTTGATATAAAGAAAATTTACCTCAAGACTTTTATGGAATATATGAATTGGGTTTTAAGCTAATAAAGTTTAGCATTGTAAGCCATGGCATAGAAATCATAAGCAAAACACTCAAGAAGTTGGAAAAATACACAGGTGGTTAATCCATGCTGAGCTTATTTCTACCTTTGCTAGTAATTTTTTAATCTGAAAATTGCTGTTGCAGCAGAAGCTGGATCCCTGGTGACACAGAGCCCCACAGACATAGCAGATCTGTGCATGGTTACAGTACTAGAAGCATAAATAAGAAGATCTTTCATGGAACTTCTTCCAGTCTCTCTTGTTGTAATCAGTATCCAATCTAATCTATCTAAAAGCTTTTCTGATTAGGGGGCATATTCATATGAGAAACCATAATTAAGAAGAGCAACAGGGGGAACTATTATTGTCTGGCATATGAGATCCCTTGTGAATATCAAGAACATTAGCAAAATAATTTGGTGGCTCTTAGCTAAACACTCAGTGCTGTCACAGCAATGTTTTTCACCAGCAGGCTACTTACAATGTTATCAGCAGTAATATTAAAGTCTCCTTCTTTCTTTTACTCTTTTAAAAATATATAAATTATGCAAAGCATTTTTTTTTACTTGTATTTAAATAGAACCATTATATGTAAACAATGAAGTTAGTATCTATATTCTAATAACTTAACCAAAACACCAACAAAAATGGAAAACTAATGAGGAATATCATCAGCAAATGAATGGGTAAAAAAAGTACAAAGGAACATATAACAGGAGGAATTCCATGGAAGAGACTGGAAGAGACTAGGACAGGCCATACCACATATAGCTGGCAACCAAAACTCATCATTAAAAGTCAGCTTTGATTTTAAAATACCATTTAGAGTCATCTGAGAACCAGTAGTCAGTTATGTTATTTATAGGGAAAGACTGTGGCAGCTCAGATATCCCTGCCTTACTTTCACCAAGTAAGATGTTGTGTTCACAGTAGCAACAATATACTCTATCATTTTAATGGTAAGGAACCAAACCTGAGTTTAACATCAAGACAATGGTTTTGATCCATTTTAGGAACACAGTATTTCTGCAGGATCTTTCCTTATCTGGTTTCTGACCAGATACCTAGAAGGGCCTCTGCCCTTCCATTTTCTGCCAAAATCCTTTCTCTTAATTCAGTTATTCTTTTGTTGGAAGAAAGAAGACAGGGGGGAGGCAGAAGAGAGAGAGACAGAGGAGCACAAATAGCTTCCCTGATGTGACCAGCCACAGAACGATCAATTAAACGGAGGTTTCTTTTTCAGTTTTAAAGGCTTTAATGTTCTACTAAGGGATTTTCCTATCTCCTACATTTATTACACAGAAAGCTCTCTAAATATCAACAGTTCCACAGGGAATCACCAAAGTAATGTTCATCCTTTTCTCCTGATCAGGAAATCTTGTGGTATTTTTCAGCATCTGTCTCTAATATGCTCTTCAAATAAATAATAGGAACCAACAGCCTCCTCACTAGATAGAGCAAGGCTTTCCTGGTGTCAATAAACTTAAGGTGACAAGAAACTCAGCCTAAGCAAGGATGAGAAAATTAAAGGGGAAAAAAAAAAATCCCTTTGCAATGTATGACTAAAAGGGGAGAGAAAAATGTCACAGATAAACTGCTTTAAGGAAAATGAATGACTATACCATTCAGACTGATGACGACGTTTAAGTTTTTCTTTCTCCTAAAAGCTTTCTATTGCCAAAGTGTATGGTTTCAAGGTAAAAATACAATAAAATTTGAGTTAATAAGCCTTCTTGGCAGCTGATAGACTGACCTGGTAAGCTTGGTTTTTGATACCCAGTATAGCAGGTGAAGGAAACCTCAAGGCTGTATCTTGAGGATTATGCAATAATGAATCAGGAAAGAATGAAAAGACTTGTTCAGATGACTAAGCCTCTCGGTATTCTACTTAGAAAGTAAAGTCTAATCTATATCATGTAATTGGTATGGATATTATGATCATGGTAGCCTATCATACTGCATGATTGCATTGATTGCATTGATCGTCATATACTATTTTTAGTTTTTTTTATATACATGTTTTGAGAAAGATTGAGAGATCTGCTTGGGGTTCACCTCATTTAGTTTTCTCTCACTGTCAGCACATGGAGCTGTTTACAGTAAAAGGGAATTATCTTTCAAGATTATGCACTTAGTATGTGGTTTCTCTTGGTACACTTGACACTTCCAAATGTCACATTTACAAAAGATATAAAAATATAGAAAGTTAGATACTAGCATTTTTCTCTTGAAACCCTGTATTGACTAACAACTTCCATGACTTGGTCTCACTTGCCCTCAGAAAAGGTATTTAATGGCAAAAAAGTAAAACAAATATAGGCATTCTGAAAAACTTTTGATTTTTTTTTAACATTTACATAAACATTTTAATCTTTGCATATAGAGAGGTAGTACAGATGTAGTGAAGGAATGGTGGTAGACTGATGGGAAGCCAATTACAGTTCCCTGTTTCTTAGCATTGGCTTTAACTAAAGCTCTGGGGTTGCAGTATACTAATTTCATTCCCCAGAGGAAGTACCTAAGCAACCTTCAATCAATTGAGAATAACTCTGCCATACTGATCAGCCTCAGGACATTGCTAGAGAGTGCTGCTGTACTTAGAAGGATTTATTAGTCAGATATTCATAAATAAACACTCCAAGTATTTTCAGGTATGAGGAAGTCATTTGTTTCATAAGACCATGTATAAGGCATATTTATTGTCTTCGTTGTGTATGTCTGAATTGGGTGTGATTCAGCCAGGCTTCCCAACTCGGTATGGGTGCCTATTTTGGCTGTGTCCCGACTGTACATCAAGATAAGGTCTGAGTACAATTTATTCTTCAGTGTGCCTTGAGTTTCACTGGAGCCAACTCAACAACCAACACAGGAAGGAGCAATATTGCCTCCGATAACCTTGCACCCAAGTGACCAGGGCTGTGGGCTGAACTTGCAGAGCTTGCCAGTTCAGCAGTTTAGAAAAAACCAAGAATGGGTAAACAGCACTTAATTTTTAAGTCAGCTTTTGAAAGAAAGAAAGGAAGAAAGAAAGAAAGAAAGGAAGAAAGAAAGAAAGAAAGAAAGAAAGAAAGAAAGAAAGAAAGAAAGAAAGAAAGAAAGAAAGAAAGAAAGAAAGAAAGAAAGAAAGAAAGAAAGAAAGAAAGAAAGAAAGAAAGAAAGAAAGAAAGAAAGAAAGAAAGAAAGAAAGAAAGAAAGAAAGAAAGAAAGAAAGAAAGAAAGAAAGAAAGAAAGAAAGAAAGAAAGAAAGAAAGAAAGAAAGAAAGAAAGAAAGAAAGAAAGAAAGAAAGAAAGAAAGAAAGAAAGAAAGAAAGAAAGAAAGAAAGAAAGAAAGAAAGAAAGAAAGAAAGAAAGAAAGAAAGAAAGAAAGAAAGAAAGAAAGAAAGAAAGAAAGAAAGAAAGAAAGAAAGAAAGAAAGAAAGAAAGAAAGAAAGAAAGAAAGAAAGAAAGAAAGAAAGAAAGAAAGAAAGAAAGAAAGAAAGAAAGAAAGAAAGAAAGAAAGAAAGAAAGAAAGAAAGAAAGAAAAAGAGAGAGAAAGTAATTTTTGTTTCTATCTCTCACTGGTAATGATCTTAGCACTAATATAATATTTAAAAGTAGCTGAAAACCAAAACTGATAGAAGTAATTACCAAAAAAAAAAAAAAAGAGAACATGAAAGTGCAGCTTTTAAGTTCAAGATCACAAAAAGAATCATTATGATTTCTAATTAAATGACTCCTTTGCTTTTTTGGATGAGGGTTTGGGAAATTTTGCTTGGCCAATTCATCCTTTGGACAACATAGCTGTTGAAAGGATTGTGTGTCAGCAAAACCAGGAAAAAAAGAATCTTCCCCAAACATCTAGTGAATGCAAAATAAACAAAAGAAACCCCATCACCATTCCTCCTTACAACTGGGAAACTTGAGCATATGGAGTTGTGCACTAGGAAAAACATTCCACTTACCTACTTTGCCACAGAAATGGCATCTATACATTTTAGATCTCAGGAGTATGGTGTTTTCCAAAATAACTCAATTAAATGAAAGTACAAAAGCGACCAATTTTGTTTGTACTTCCAGTGGAAGAGAAGCCATTCAGAAGGTTTATTCTGCTTCATAATGATGTCTTAAACATTCTAAGGGAGGATTTGACAAAGCTTAAACGCAGTATTTAAAAAGCTCCATTTCCTCAAGGTAGCTACTGTGTCTCTGTGCCCATTTAAGTATACTTACCTTAAAGTCAGGTGGGGGATCTTTCTACTCCTCCTACAGATCCCATCCAGCCGATGCCGATTCCCAACTCAGCTGGGAATTGGAGGTCAGTCAAACAAGACCTCTCTACAAACTCTTTTTTTTTTTTTTCCTGAAACTTGCTAGTTGGTTTATAGACTTTTTTTTTGGTTACTGTGTCATGTTTCATCTGTGCTTTATGCTTGGAGATGACAGTTAGAGCTGTGAATTGCAACAATCAATTTGACCTGTACTTTCTAAAACTGCATCACCTCAGCCTCATTTCACAGTAATCAGGGTTTTATGACACCTCAAAGTGTCACAAACAAACATTTTGGACACCAAAAATTTATTATTTATTATTTAAAAATCAATTTTATCTGATCTTGGCTTCAACAAGTGGTAAAACAGGCAGATGCCAACACCCAGAGCAAAGTTAGAGGACCGCAAAAAATCGAATCAGTGACCTCAAAATTTTGTTGCTCATTAGTCAGAATACTTCTATGTTAATACAGGCAAGTAGGAAAGAATTTACAACTCAATTGTCTTCATACTTTTTGGTGATCTGGCAAATCAATGGAGAATATGACAAACTAGACTTTATCTCTTCTACTACAAAGTACAGGTAAAACTGATTGTGCCAGGAGCTGCACTTGCAGAGAAGGCCTGTTAGTGGTGTGTTTAGTTTCAGTTTCTGCATAGCTTAAGCTCGCCAACTTTATAAGGCTTGGGCAGGACAGATGCAGAGAGAGCAATGACTAGAGCAGACACTGCCATCAGCAATGCTAATTCTGAAGCAAACTTTACATCACCTCTGTTGACAGAAATACACCACAAGAAAGGAAAGACAATTTTTCCAGCTTGAATTTTGCAAAAGCATTGGTGAGCCATCAGGTAGTTGATAATACAACCTCTTTGCAAGGGACACTTGCAGACTCAGAACTTCTGGAAGCAACATTAAAATACCCTTCCCTCTCTGATAAACCCATACACCTTGTTCACCCTTATACACAAACCAGCAAACAGCCATTTCAGAAGATTTATACACTTGAGTAGGAAGTCTGAACTTTATTTATTTATTTATTAGAATTAAAATTAAATCTCACTTTTATTCTTCCTGCTATTCTGTTAAAATTTTTACTGTAAAGGAAGGTAAGGAGGTTGCATAGCTCAGTACACTGAAACCCTTTTAGTTCCTTGTGAATGAAGAATTAAGCTCTTTACTATTTTTTCCCTGGTTAAAAAAAAAAAAAAATGTGAGCAGCAGGCCCATTGAAACAATTGATTATCTGGTTTCTATTCAGCTAAAGCATACAGATCTTATCTTCAAAGCAATCAAAAATATTATTATTTTTTAAATTAAGATCCTATGTAGAAAGGACATTATTAAATCTCTGGAAATAAAAGCAGCTATTTTTGTTTCTTTTCAGTGTACATCAAACAACAAAATAAAGGTGACTTATATGTGAGAAAACTTTCAGAATTACTGGAATTTAAAACTTAAAAAATATCCTGGATCAAAATAATATTCACTGTCAAATTTTTTAAATCTGAGTACTTTACACTGAGTTTCTAAAGGCCTGTTTTGGCAATCAAATTTACATGAGATGATTTTCAGCTGTTGAGTATTCATAAACTCTACTGAATTTAGGGTCAGCTATGAGTGACAACTACCCTTCAGAATACTGACTGGAATGTAAGATTTAGTACCACTAGCTTAGTATACCTGGTCTGAATAAACATGGCTTCATCTCTATTGTAGCCATCAGCATCTGCACTGAGCTTGACGTCAGAGCCTGGATAGATAGTACTCAGGGAAAATAAACATGCCAAAACCCGTCCCTTAAGAGGTCAGGCTGATGCTTCAGTTCAAGAAGAAGATGTTATAAACCATATACAGAGGTTTCTTTTTGCAGGCACAAGTCCCTTTGCGGCCAAGGCAGCTGCACACATGATCCAAATCAAAGTATTTTCTTCTGTTCTCAACCTAATAAGACGTTTTAGCTAAAACTAAAAGTAGAACTTAGAACTGGAGCTACAGTTTTGCAGAGACACTTGCAGATAAATCACTGCAGAGAATTTCATTGTATGGAAAGAGATGAACTAAGCATTTCTTTGCAACTGTTCAGTTTAATTTGCCAGGTTTCATGTATTATGTCACTGTTTAAATTTCTATACATTTCTGCTATCTAAAGGTTTACAACAATTTTTTTCATAGTATTGCATTTTTATAGTTTTCAAGATGTTCTTGAACATTGCATGGTCTGAATCAGCTTACTGTTAGCAAATGTAAATAATGCATAATAAATCTTCACTGCTGAAAAGTTGAGCTGCTCATGGACTGCCATATATTCAAAGCTGTGTGAGCATCAATTAACGGATCTCTCCTGTTCAGATGCCTCGTGGAGTGTGCACAGAAACATAAAACATTTGTACCTGAGAGGTCTCCAGGAGGTTTTCTATAGAGAAATTATGTATTATTTTATTGAGAACTTTAATACTTCCCCTAACTGATAATTCTCATTACAGGAAAATACACATTATTAAATATTGTTCCAGTCCAGCGGGCTGACTAACAACATTTAAAAGAAAATATTAAAAGCCAAAGGGAACCCTTGAAAATGAGATCTGCTTAAAGTCTGTCCAAATGTGTCTTCCAAGGAAGCAAAAGGTTAGTACTTTAAATGAGTCAGATTAATTACAGACACAAGGAAGGTTTTAGCTACAAACAACAAAGAGAGGTATACAAGGAAAAAGAAAAAAATATATTTCAGAAATGTATACATTATCTCAGAATGAGTGATTTCACAATCATAGAATCACAGAGTCATTAAGGTTGGAAAAGACCTTTAAGATCATCACATCTAATGATCAACACAACACTACCATGACCACTAAACCATGGTCTGAAGTACCATGTCTAAACATTTAACACCTCCAGGGAGGGTAACTCCACCACGTCCCTGGGCAGCCTGTTCCAATACCTCACTGCTCTTTCAGTAAAGAAATTTTTCCTAACATCTAATTTAAAACTCCCCTAGCACAACCAGAAACCATTTCTTCTTGTCCTGTTGCTAGTAGCCTGGGAGCAGAGACCAACACCCACCTCACTACAACCTTCTTTTAGGTATTTTTAGAGAGCAATTAGGTCTCCCCTCAGCCTCCTCTTCTCCAGACTAAACAATCCCAGTTCCCTCAGACGCTCCTGTTCCCCAGGAGACATGTTCCTCAGATCTTTCATCAGCTTTGTTGCCCTTCTCTGGACCCGTTCAAGCACTTCAATGTCCTTCTTGTACTGCAGTGCCCAAAACTGAACACAGTACTTAAGCTGTGGCTTCACGAGTGATGAGTACAGGGGCACAATCATTTTCTTAGTTGTGCTGGCCACACTATTTTTTAAACAAGCCAGGATGCTGTTGACCTTCTTGGCCATCTGTGCACACTGCTGGCTCATGTTTAGCCATCTGTTCACCAGCATCCCCAGGTCCTTTTCTGCCAGGCAGCTTTCCAGCCACTCTTGCCCAGGCCTTTAGCATTGCCTGGGGTGTTGTGACTGATCTACAGGACTCACTTGGCCTTGTTAAACCTCATACAATTGACCTTGGTCTATTGATCCAGCCTGTCCAGATCCCTCTGCAGAGCCTTCCAACCCTTGTGCAGATCAATGCTCCCACTCCATTTGGTGTCATCTGCAAATATACTGAGGGTGCACTCAACTCCCTCATCCAGATCATTGATAAAGATATTAAACCAGACTGGCCCCAAAACTGAGCCCTGGGGAACACTGCTTGTGACTGGCTACCAGCTGGATTTAACTCCATTCACCACCACTCTCTGGGCTTGGTCACCCAGCCAGTTTTTAACTCAGTGAAGAGCTCACCTGTCAATGCCATAAGCTACCAGTTTTTCCAGCAGAATGCTGTGGGAGATGGTGTCAAAGGCCTTACTGAAGTCCAGGTAGACAACATCCACTGGCTTTTCCTCATCTACAAGGTGGGCCACTTGGTCGTAGAAAGAGATTGGGTTGGTGAAGCAGGACCTGCCTTTTATGAACCTGTGCTGGCTGGGCCTGATCCCTTGGCTGCTCCGCATGCACTGTGTGAGCACACTCAGGATGAGCTGTTCCATAGTTTTCCCCGGTACCGAGATCAGACTGACAGGCCTGTAGTTCCCCAGATCCTCCTTCTGAGACTGGCAGCCCTCCAGTCAACTGGGACCTCCCCTTTAACCAGGACTGCTGATAAGTGATGGAGAGTGGCTTGGCAAGCTCCTCTGACAGCTCCCTCAGCACTCTTGGGTGGATCCCATCTGCCCCCATAGACTTGTGAGTGTTCAGGTGGTGTGGCAGGTCCTTAACTACTTCCTCCTGGATTATGGAGGGTTTATCTTCCAGCTCATACCATGAGGGTGACTGGTCTGACTACTGATGACTGAGGCAAAGGTGTTAAGTACCTCAGCCTTCTCCTCATCCTCATTGGCAATGTTCCCCTCTGCATCAAATAAAAGGTGGAGACTCTCACTGGCTCTCCATTTGTTGTTAATGTATTTGTAAAATCTTTTTTATTATCTCTTACGACAGAGGCTAGATTGAATTTTAGCTGTACTTTGGTCTTTCTGATGTTCTCTCTGCATGACCTAAACAGATCCTTGTACTCTTCTTGAGTTGCCTGTCCCTTCTTCCAAAGGTAGTAAACTCTCTTTTTTTTTTTTCCCCCCAAGTCTCAATAAAAGCTCCCTGTTCAGCCAGACCAGTCACCTTCCCTGCCAGTTCATCTTACAACACATTGGGACACCCTGCTCCTGTGCCTCTAAGACTTCCTTCTTGAAGAATGTCCAGTCTTCCTGGACCCTTTTGCCCTTCAGGACTGTCTCCCAGGGGACTCTCTTAACCAGTGTGTTGAATAGGCTGAAGTCTCCCCCGCAGAAGTTCATGGCAGTAGTTTTGTTGACCCTCCCGCCCAGTCCTCGTACTTCACAAAGAATAGAAAACTTCATCATTTCATGGTTGCTAAGCCCAAGAGAGCTTCAGACCACCACCACATCACCCTCCAGTCTTTCTCTGTTTGTAAACAGCAGGTCTAGCCAGTCATCTCCCCTAGCAGGCTCACTTACCAGCTGTATCAGGAAGCTGTCTTCCAAACAGAAAGGATTGTTTCCTCTCTGCTGTTTTATTTCCAGCAGACATCCAGTAAGTCGAAGTCCCCCATAAGAACAAAGGCTAGTGATTTTGAGACTTCTGCCAGCTACTTGTAGAATGTGTCATTAGCCTTCTCATCCTGGTTGGGTGGTCTATAACAGACTCCCAACAAGATATCTGCCTTGTTGGCCTTCCCACTCATCTTTACCTATATGCACTTGACATTACCATCCCAGTCACTGAGCTCTATACAGTCAAGACACTCCTACAGAGATACCCCACCACCTCCCCTTCCCTGCCCATCCTTTATGAAGAGCTTACAGCCATCCACTGCAACATTCCAGTCATGGGAGTCATCTCACCACGTTTCTGTGATGGCAACTATGTCGTAGCTATTCTGCTGCACAATGGCTACCAGCTCCTTCTGTTTGCTTCCCATGCTGTGTGCATTGGTGTAGGTGCACTTGAGTTGGGCTATTGATTTCACCCGCAACACCAGTGTGCCACCCCTAGGCTCATCTCTAGTGAGTCTGGTTCTACGCCCTTCACCCTTCAAACCTAGGTTAATGCCCTCTCAATGAGCCCTGCCAACTCATGAGCAAGAATCCTTCTCCCTCTTTGAGACAGATGAACTCCATCTGTTGCCAGCAGGCCTGTCATCCCCGTGATCCAAAAAAAATGAAATTCCAGCAGTGGCACCAGCCTCTGAGCCACGTGTTAATCAGGTATGTTTTCCTGTTCCTTTCAGTATTCTTCCCTGCCACTGAAGGGATGGAGAAAAATCCTGCCTGAGGTCTTGATCCTTTAACCAATCAACCCCAGCACCCTTTTAAATTGTTTTTTGTCCTCAACCTCATCATTACCAACCTGCATAACCAGTAGCAGCACCATGTGAAACTGCATTAAAGGCAATTTAACTTGAATTTCCTTGTTTTGTCCCTGTACTTAATAAAAAACAAACAATTCAACTTACAAGACTTTCCCAGTTAACAAATCATGCAAAATATCAAAATGAATGTTCAGAAAAAAACATACCTCCATATCACAAAATATAAGCTATACATTGGTTTAAAAGCTTTTAGTGAAATCGAAAGTTTTCACTTTGGTATTACTTGAAGAAAGCAGTTCAAATATTTTCAGAAATAGTGGGAATAAAAATTAGCTCATCTCAATGTTAACTTATTTTTAGAATCTTTTTAAAACATAAGAGATGATATTTTTTCATTTTAGTGTAATGCACATTTTTATTGTCGTTGAACACAACATATGTTATTGTTGTGGAAATTTATTGTGAGATAAAGCCCATCTAGTTAGAATTTATATGCCTAGTTTATGGCCACTTTTTCCAAAACATTGAGTATTCTTTGACCATCCTGCTACAACAACACTACCCATTTGCATGGAGGACTAAAACCCTCTCAGTTTCTAGCTGCATCCACAGGCACCAGAGCACATGAAGTAGTGTATCCCTTTTCTATTATTCAACCTCACGCAGATTGAGAAACAAGCTTTTTGGCATGATGGGAAACAGTATTTTCATTATCTCATTCAGTAATGTTTCTACTGAGAAAAAATTAATTTAGTCCAATGCTATATGCATAGTGAGATTGATTTATAGTAGTAGACAGTTTTCAGTCATCTTCTGAATTCAGAAAGTGTCTTCCCTTATAATGTTGGAAATGCATCTATTTATGAAAAAATAAAGCAAATTAGTGTTGTTCAAAGAGAAATCTACATGAGAAAATGTTATTTCATGTTTTATACCTCCTGTACAAAGAATGTGTGGGAAAGTCTATTAGGAGTAAGCTAGGTACTATTGCACCATTATGAACATTTAATATACATAATTTCTGAAGGCACACTGCTGGAATAATTCTTATATGCTTCATTTTTGGCAGATGATCCCTGCAGAAAGAGTTGCTCTCTTCAGATATTAGAATTATTAAGAAATGTAGGTGTCCTGAGAGGAAAGTCAGAAAACAAGGTGCATGATAGGAAAATGAAAAATATAAAGTAAATAAAAGCAGTGCATAAATGGAAGTGAAAGATTAATTTAGAAGAGCCAAAATGGTTGGTGAAAAAAGTTTTCTTGTCAGCCTCCTCATCATTGAAAATATTAGCTGCCAGCCAAGTTGACAAAGTGAGTTATGCAGAAGAGAGAGATCAGTTCCATCTGTGTCTTGACTGAATACTGACTGCAAAGTGGCAGACTTTATGTGCAGCTCTGTTGACCTTTCTTCAACTGAGGTAAATAGGGATTTATGGTATCAGAAAAATGTATATGAATTGCCCCAACCCATAGGCCAGCTCATTCTGTTTGTCCAATAGCAGTCTCCCTTATTTCTGAACCCCAGAAAGTATGTATGTAGGAGAAAGAAAAAATAACAACTGCGACAACTGAGTTTAGAAACTTAATGATGCAGTAAATAGTGGAAATGAACTGAGGAAAAAAAATGGTTTTAAAACATAAGAATGTTTCACTCAGATGTGAAGTAAAACCACTCTGTTGTCTTATATGTCTTTGATGACCTGGAAAAACAGTCCAAGTATACCCTATGAAAAGGGATTTTTGTTTCCCAAATATACTACCATTTTAGAGACACTCCAATTACTTTCCCAAGGTGTGTCTGTATGAGCTGCATTAAATCACTCATAAACTCTACTAAAAATAAATTGAAATCTTCCTATAATAATCTTGCACAATAATCTCCACAATTCAGCTCGGTCCTTTAAGTTAGCTTGAAAAAAAAAAAAAAAAAAAAAAGACAGGAAATAGTGAATATGCACTATATACTGTAAGCATACCAGTTTACAAGTCAGAACAGACATCAACAGCCTGTTGTTACCATGCTCACTTACCAGTTCCATAAATGGACATGGGCTACATTCAAGGAAGACAAACCATACCTCTAAACTAGACATTTGGACAGCAAAGGCATTCAGAAAATCTCTCTTGCAAGGGGTGAACAACTGAGCAATTTCCCTGCTTGTTCCATAGTGCTATTGATGCTCTGAACATTCAGTGTTTTCATTCAGTTTCTTCGATGCTTATTCTACAAAGGACTACTAGCACACATGCTACTTTAGTCTGTGGAGTGGGTATCAAATCTCCTCAGAGATTAGAAGTACCTAAAGAATTGGACTAAAACTTTCCAAAACTATGGAGAGGCCTTCTAGGAAAACAAAATTGATGTCAACTGTGTGTGGAGTGGAAGAAACTGAACAAGCTAACTCACCATCTGAGTCAGTGGTACACAGAACTGCACAGTTAGAGAGAGTGGGTATCTCATGACCTTGAATGACACTGAAACCTGCACTGCAGGGTCTTTCATACAGATTGATGGTGACTGTCTGACCAGCCTTACTCTCTGAATGTGCAAACTGAGTGCATTTCCCACCATGTGGCACCCTTCATGAGGGAAAACAAGGAATACGTGTTCATTCCATATTAAAGCAATCAGTAAACAAAATACAGAAAGATGCCTTGGAAATAGCCCTTTAATCATTCTCCCTTTTTAGGTACCCTTGAGTCTGGTATTGTCTGTGCAGTGACATAGCTTCAGTCAGAAGAAAAATGATACATATCTCTGATGAAGTGATAAGCTGAGAGATGAAAGATATGGGCTGGAACCCTTTCTGCTTAGAAAATATTGAACTTGGGTTTCTCACGTTGTGAGTGCTTTTATACAGAATGTACCACTGAGGCCACATCTTTCTTCTATGATCTTAAATAAATATAACAGCAGAAGCTCAAGATATGTAGCACCCATAGCTGTTAAGTGTTTATTTTCAGAGACTATCATACTGAATGCCTGTAGTCTCCACCTAATTATAGAATCCAAATTAGATTCTGATGGGACACAAGCAGTGAGCATAATCATGTATAAGAGCAAAAAACTAGATACACAGAAGATTTTACATTAAGATGACTAAATGTAGACACCTCTAGTTCTGACAGCAGGTCAACAGAGAATTTCATAACTGTAAGTTTTGTTTTAGGCCGCTCAGTACTGCCTGTAATCATTCATTTGTCTCAGCCCTAAGTGTAGCCTTTCAGCAGGCACTTTTTCTAGAATACTGTGGGAAAAGCATCCCTGTATATCTTGAAGTGCGACGTGCCAGTCTGAGACTTGATGTGGCATTTTTCGATAGATTACATTTATTTAGAAAACATGAAAAATGGTATATGAGATATAAGTAGAAGACATAAATACAGTAAAATAAAGCAGATGTGTACTCTAGAGGGTACAAATATATTCCATCTCACTTACCTTTACATATCTGTACTGGTTTTGGGGGAGGGTGGCTGGGATTGTGGGGCGAATTGTCAAAAGGGGTTTGGGGAAAA
>NW_008594169.1:40247-44571 GCF_000691845.1 Merops nubicus | reverse complement strand
CAGCCGAGTGCTTTTGCTTTATTTTGAATATTCATAGAGACTAAAGTTTGGAGCCACGCCGGCTGAGCCGATCTGTCTCGTCAGTGCTGCCCCCGATGAATATTTCATTTATTTATTAACCGCTGTCGTGAGGCTGCACGAAATAGTGCCGGTGTTTGGGGTGGGGTGTTTGTCCTGTTCCAGCGGAGCGGTGGGAGGCTGCGGTTCTGGTTCTGCCTCGTCTTTTTATTTCCACTTCTTTCTCGTGCAAAATAAAGCAGAGATGTGAGCGCTGTAGCATCCGCTCGATTTCCTGTGAAGATTTTCAGCCTGCTCGAGCACCAGCGTCTCTTGTGGTTTGGGAGCAGAGCGAGTGGGAGGGAGAAAATAGGTAGTGCTGGGTCTAATGAAACAGTAACATCAATTATTCCCCAGCGTGAGACCACTTAAATAAGCTGCAGAGGTGGTTTTACTGTGGGGGAACTATTTGCCAAAAGGCTTCCAGTGAAGAGAAAACCCGTTCCTGACGTTTCCTTTGGTTCTTGTTTGCCTGGAGATGGATTTTTAAAAGCACTTTTTAGTGATGTTTTTGTTTTGCATGCGAGGTTCTGTCTGAGCAGGGAAGGACCAGGCTTCCCAGCGACTAGCAGCCGTTAGCCAAGTCCTGTTTTTGCAGCCTAGGGACTGATCTGTGGCTCCCTGAAGCAGTTCAGGGCTTGGGTGCCACGTGCCCCTCGCCGTGTAATGCCTGAGAACCCACAAATGGTCCTTGGGCTGAAGGGATGTGTTTGAGGTTGTCTGTGCTCATCGGTTGTGTCACTGGGAGATGATGAGAAGCATCAGTTGACCAAGGGTAAAACGCTGTTGTTAACCTGCATTTTTGGTGTTTTGTTGGTTTTTTTTCCCCCCTCTCAGTGGATCTTTGGAGCTCACTCTCCAGTCATAGGATTTTCACCGTCTTCGAGCGTGGAGTTTGTTCCTGTTTTTCCCCCTGTCTACACGTCCACGGTTCCGCCTCACGCTGGGAAAAGCTGGATGGATAAAAGGCTGCCCAGCTGCAAAGTAAGTCTGCTCTTCATAGACTGAAATATTTTTTTAAAGCTGAAGCATAGAAGCTGCAAAACGTTTTGGGGTTTGTAGTTGGTGAAGGGGTCTGTCCGGCGGGACCCCTGGAGGCTCCTCCAGGAGGAGGGGTGTTGTGAGGGCTGGTCGGTGGAGGAGACCACTCCAGCAGCTCCTCACCCTCACTTTTCTCAGGTTTTAAAAAGACAACAGTGTCTTTGATAATCCTTACTGCATGGAGTAGACTGTTTTTATTTTACTATGGGATGTGATGATGAGTTTCCCAGCTTCCCTTTCCTCCCGGGACTCCCGCTGGCTCTCCCCAGAAGTGATGCTGCCACAGCCCCAGGCTGGGGTGTCCCTCCTGGTCCCGAGCCCCCACCCCAGCCACAGTCACCTGCAGCCATACATGTTCCCCACAAAACAACCAGAACGTGGCTCTGAGCCTTCATCCCGCCCCATCCTCACCCCCTCTCCCCAGTTTGGAAGTCCCTGCACGGCAGGGGGCTGGCCCCAGAGCACTGGTGTCTGGGACGCCACTGCCTCCAGAGATCCTTGTCTTTTTGTGATGCTGCAGCAGCTGATTAGTCGTGTTCAAAGCTGGTTAATTTTTAATTAGTCGGCTGAACTCAGCCTACAGCACTGATGGAGTAGAAATCAATCTGTTTTTGCAAGTTTGGCCCCAGCTTGAGCTACTACCTGTGTTGTAATGTCGAGTGAAAGATGCTGTATTCTCACTTCTAGCTCTGAATTTTTGTCTTTCAAACCTTAACGTCCTTTTATTTGCTTATGTTGGACAGATATACTTGAATAATGCGTTTGCCCTGGACTCGCTGTGGATACATCCTGAGGAATCCAGGCTCTTCCAGGGCACTGAGAAACCTCTGCTAATGACAAATCACGTAGCCATGGCTATAGCCAGGCCAGCTGCTGCCTCCAGGCCTCTTCCCACAGTGGTGTTGGCACCTCAGCTGATACCAGGTCAGTGGGACATAAATAATGAATTACTTTTGTTGTGGTGGTGGTTGAAATGCATCTCCTGGAGATGCACAAGTGAGGGTTTCATTCCATCCAGCTGGAAATCTCGTGCTTGATCTGAGCCTGGAGGGCAAAGTGTGTTTCATCCTCTAAATTGCTTTTCAAGAAAGAAAAGGAATTGCAGAAGAGAAAGGAGAGACCGTGTGTTATTCTAGAAGGGTGGAACAGATTATCCCTGAGTGGTGGTTGACTTCTGGAGAGAAGGGACCAGCCCCTCCCAGCACATTGCTTTAATTTCAAATGAGATTGCTGGCACAATTCATGCATAATTCTCCTCTGGGCTGCTGATTTTAAGAGTTTGGGGTGCTCTGTGTGGGTAGCCATCAGCAGAGCAGTTCATCTGTCATCTCGTTTGGAGTGATGCACGGTATTTGTGAAATAAATTCCATTAATCTGCACCCCTCGGGTAGGTCACAGCTGAGCTTTATCCTGGGAAGGGAGCACAAAATACAGCTCAGTGAAGCCCAGACTCTCTCTTTTGGTGCTGCAGCACTAATTTAGAATAGCAGTTGTGGAAAAGGTTGCGAAGTAAAATGCTGCTGCTGTTTAAACCTCTGACTAATATTCTTAGATTCAGAACTGGGCTATTCTGAGGGGTTTGCTGTGAGTTGTTTCTCTGGCTCTTGGGGGGAGGGCGATGTCCATCTGGCTGGCAGCAGAGCCCCCTTGTCTTGGGCCTTGCCCTGTGAAGTGCTGCTTGCTTTGCAGCCATCAAGCACACGGGCGGTTGTCTCGTGTTCTGCCGTGACTGCAGCGATTGGGTGAGATGCTGCTGGCAGAGCTCCTGGCTGCTGGGCTTCAGCTGCCAGCCTGCTCCGTTAGCAGTGATATTGCTCTGTGCTGCAACATGTTGCACCTCTGGCAGCGGTTCCAGGCCTCGGTGTGGCAGCAGCCCTGGCAGGGAGCTGCCCTCTCCTCCTGCCAGCCTCGCCCGACGCCGCTGGGCAGCGAGCTCGCTGCGGGCAGAGCCCTGCCTGATTTCTCTCTGCCTTCCTGGGGGTGCCCTGGGGGGCAGCCAGGCCCTGCCTCCAGGTGGGCACGTGTGGGGCAACGCCTGCTTTTTTTTTTGACGGGCGTGGTGGTGTGTGTGCGGGGGAGCCGCAGCCTGTGGGTTGGGGGGTGTGTGTTTGAAAATAGCGCGAGGTTTTCAAAGGGGTGTTTAAAATATTGCAAGGTTTTAAAGGTAGAATCAAAGAATCCCAAAGTGGTTTGGGTGGGAAAGGAGCAATAGAGCCCATCTGGTCCAGGGAGCAGGGACATCCCCAGCTAGAGCAGGGTGCTCAGAGCCCTCAACCTCCCCTGGGATGGTGCCAGGGATGGGGCAGCGACCACCTCTCTGGGCAGCCTGGGCCAGGGGCTCACCACCCTCAGCAGCAAAAGATTTCCTCCTTCTCTCCAGTCTGAATTTGACTCAATTTGATTTCTGATTGATGCCATTGATGCCAATCCCTGCATGCCAGCCCCTGCACCTCAGCATCAAAAAATTTCCTCCTCCTCTCCAGTCTGAATTTGACTCGTTTGATTTCTGATTGATGCCATCGGTGCCAATCCCTGCATGCCAGCCCCTGCCTGAGCCCAGAGCCCAGGTGCCCAGCAGTGGCATTGCTGCTGGGTGCCAGTGCCCTGTAGCTATAACCAGAAGCTGCTTCTGGGAAGTGTTGTGGCAGCATTTGAAGTATTTCCTGTGTGATCTTGACCCTTAATATGAAGAGTAATAAAAACTCTGAGCACAAACAGCTCAGTGGGGTGGTTCAGCTGAGGAGTGCACAGGCTCTCTGCTGGACAGGCAGTTTGCCACCCCAGTTCTCAGCAAGGCCATAATTGTGTCCTCAGCACTGTTAGAAGGATGCAGGAACGTGGTGTTGGGGTTTGGCAAATGGCAGCACGTGTAACCGAGCAGCTGTGAGCTCCAGGAGCTCCTCCAAGGTGTGTAACCCTAACCCTAATGCTTCTTGTCTGCTGGGGACTGCCTCTTTTGGGAGGAAGCTGGTGTCTGGATGTTTTTGCAGAGAAGGGATGAATATTTCTCTGTGATGCAGAGGAAGCCAGGGCTGGTTTGGCTCAGATGTGCTTGTGTGGTATTTATGTTCCACGTGGCCCCTGGATGTGGTGTGAGGAACACCAGCAGGACCCCTTGGTGGCACCCCTTGGATGGAGTAGCCCTCTGACACGTGGTATTCCGTGATGTTCACTATTACTGATCTCATTCTAAATGTTTGAAGGGGTGTTCCTGCAGTCTGGCATT
>NW_008594169.1:24083-40216 GCF_000691845.1 Merops nubicus | reverse complement strand
TGGGTCCTTGCACAGGGAGTGTTCTTGTTGGTGTGTTTGAGAAGGTTTTCCCAGGAGATCTTGGAGAACAAGCCCTTCACCCAGCCTCCTGCGAGGGAGGGAGCAGGAGATACGGGTGGGGATGTGTTGTCATCCCTTCAAGAAGTGGTTCCTGAGTGGTGGGAGAGCACCCAGCAGCAGGGAGGGGGGCAGGGGAGCACCCCCAGTGAGGGCAACGACCCCCTGGGTGTTAAGTTGGGATGGTGGCTTTCAGCTTACAGCCCTTGCAACCCGTGTTTGCTGCTGCTGGCTGGAGGGTGCCTGGGAAATGGAGGTGCTGGGTCCATGTCTCCTGTAACTGGGTGCAGGGTCCCGTGTGGCACAAGCTCCAGCACTTGCTGCTGCTCCAGGGTGATGCTAAACTGAGCAGTGGGTGGGCACTCAGGTAGAACCTGGAGTGTAATACGTCACAAGGGCATGGAGTTCTTGGAGTGGGGCCAGAGGAGCCCCAGCAATGCCCCGAGGGGGGAACCCCTCTGCTGGGAGCCCAGCAGGAGAGAGTTGGGCTGGGGCAGCTGAGAGGAGAAGGCTCCAGCTGGGGAGACCTGCTGGGGGTGCCAGGGCTGAAAGAGCCTCATCAGGAAGCTGGGGACAAATATTTTATCAGGGTCTGTTGGGACAGGACAAGGGGGGATGGTTTTAAACTAAAAGGGACAGATTTAGACTAGAGAGAAGGAAGAAATGTTTGCTGCTGAGGGTGGTGAGCCCCTGTCCCAGGCTGCCCAGAGAGGTGGTCGCTGCCCCATCCCTGGCACCATCCCAGGGGAGGTTGGCCGGGGCTCTGAGCACCCTGCTCTAGCTGGGGATGTCCCTGTCCCTGCAGGGGGGTTGGATGAGATGAGCTTTAAAGGCCCTTTCCCACTCAAACCAGTCTGGGATTCTGCAGCAGTGATCATTACTGGGCTCCTTGCTGAGGACCATGATGAGCAGCTCAGCTCAGGGGCCCGTGCTGTGAGCAGGTCAGCTCTGTTCAGAGCCAGGAGCTCTGCAGGGAGACCCTCAGCCAGCAGGGAGCAATTCCCACCCCCACCTGAGCCAGGGCCAGGCCACCACCAGCACTGGAAGCTCATGGAAGCCAGGGCTGTAAACCTCACCTGTGGGTTGCTGGAGAAACACCCTGGGGAGTTTCTGGGGGTTCACGTGGTGGCAGCTGCTCGGCAGCAGTTTGGAGGCTGGTGGCACTTGGAAAATGGAGCTTCAGTGGGTGGTTGGGTGTGTGGAGCCTTGGTGCTGCCTGAGAAAAGGGAAACTGAATGCCTGAGCATCAGCTTGCAGCTTAAAATGTTTGACAGCTGTCAAATATATATATTGTTTTATTTTTAATGCACATTTCAGCATCCAATGCATTTTCTTGCTGATCTGGAGTGTCGTACTGGCCCTGGTAGGATGGACACCTCCAGCACTAGCTGCTGAGCTGGGCACTGAAGAATTCCCTATGGAAAGCCCTTGGTGTTCCCAGAGCTCTCCTTCAGGAGCCCTGGCAGAGCTCAGAGTGCTGGGAGGAGACGCTGGAGAGGTGGAAACCTCGGAGTGCTCTTCACCTTCAACCAAATTCCCACAGCAGTTTTGTCCTTTCCAGGCAATCCAACCTGGAATGGAGACTGGCAGCATTTCTCAGGGTTGGTTCCCTTGAAGGAAAAGTCTTAAAAAGGGTCTTAAATCAGATATTTTCTCTCCCTCTTTTTTTATTTTGTGTGGAATGATTTTCCAGTAGGAATTTCCCTCTGCCAAGTCCCAGTTTCCCTGCAGGCACTGCCTGGCCACAGCATCTCGTTGCTCTACAGCAACATTTTTGCTCTTTCATCCACTGGAGTTGAAATCAGAAATGCCAGAGTGGAGAGCTCATGAATATTCTTTCAGCAGAAAATGACCCATCCTACCTAGATTAAATTTTGGGTCCTTCATCTTAATATCTTCTAATATCCTTCTCTTTCTTTTAATCCCACTGACCTTTACAGAACTGGGCCAGTGTTTTTCATAGCAAGTATCAGTGTTAGAATTTATATGCAGATACAGATGTACGTTTAGATGCAGTTTTCCTGGTAACTTGGAAGATCTGAAATGTTACAAATCGAGGGAAAAAATGTGGTTGCTTTGAGTTAAATTTGGCCTCCATTTGCCTATGGTTTTTAACACTAGAGAAATACATGATAAAGCACCTTCCGAATTTCCTAAACAGGCTGTATATTTCTATCTGAAGCCCATTTGTCTTTATAAGGAGTCAGGTTTGGGCTCTCCCAGACTGGATTCTCTTATATTTAATGTGTGTGTGTGCTCGGGCTCCCTGTTTGTGAGACAAGAGCAGCACTGCAGGAGCCTGAATAGCCCTGAAAGGCCACAAACCCTCTTGATTTGGGGAGCGTTGAGGTGCTGCAGAGATGAAAACTTCATGGAGTCTCTGGGAATGCTTGACTTGAATCACAGCCTTTAAAAAGTTTTGCTTATTATTGTCTGTGCTTTTTCACTGCTCTTCCTGTTGCCTACCCAGATCCAGCACAAGGTTTAACCCACTTAAGAGAGAGATTTTGTATTTTTTTTCCACTTACATCTGGTTTTGTTTCTATAATTTAATGTGTTGATGGGAAAGGTCATTCTGACTCTTTCAGAATATTGCCCTCCCTGCCCCTAAGACCTCATTATAAAGAAGACCTGATCTTCCAGTGATCTTCTCTGGTTTGTGAGGTGTTTTTGTTTCTTGCATGCGAGGCACAAAGTGAGCTGTGAGTGGTGCTGCTGGCAGGCTGGAGTTTACAAATGGAAAAGAGGATAAGTGTTTTTGCCTCCCTTTGGGCTACAGAAGATGGGGATGTCGATGTGTTTCCCTTGGCTTTGGGGTAAATGTGCCATTTAAGCCAATCCATGGCTTCACTGTATTGACTGAGAGATGCTGCTTCAGTGGCTCAGCAGCTGACTTTTCAGACTGGGTGTGATTTAGGGAGTGGGGCCAGCAGATTCTCAGTCATTCATCTTCTGCCAGTGTCCATCCTGGTGCTTGAAGGTAGCAAGGCTCTATAGAGGGATCTGGGCAAGTTGGATTGATAGCCCAAGGCTGTTGGGATGAGGTTCAACAAAGCCAAGTCCCATGTCCTGCACTTGGGTCAGCACAACCCCCTGCAGTGCTCCAGGCTCGGGGAAGAGTGGGAGAAAAGGACCTGGGGGGTGGTCAACAGCGGGCTGAAGATGAGCCAGTGTGTGCCAGCGTGGCCACTA
Source organism: Merops nubicus (assembly GCF_000691845.1). Classification (NCBI taxonomy): domain Eukaryota; kingdom Metazoa; phylum Chordata; class Aves; order Coraciiformes; family Meropidae; genus Merops; species Merops nubicus. The sequence continues at coordinate 36,967 of NW_008594169.1, read as the reverse complement.
ACACCCAGGACTGGCTCAGCACTGGTGTGGCCAGCAGGACCAGGGCAGGGATGGTCCCCTTGGACTCGGCACTGGGGTGGCTGACCCTTGAATCTTGGGTTTGGTTTTTGACCCATCACTCCGAGAATTGAGGTGCTGGAGTATGTCCAGAGAAAGGCAGCAAAGATGGGGAAGGGTCTGGAGAATAAGTCTTGTGCAGAGCAGCTGAGGGAGCTGGGGGTGCTGAGCCTGGAGCAAAGGAGGCTCAGGGGAGACCTTCTGGCTCTGCACAGCTCCTGACAGGAGCCTGGAGCCAGGGGGGGGTCGGGCTCTGCTCCCAAGGAACAAACAATAAGACAAAAGGAAAAGGTCTCAAGTTGCACCAAGGGAAGCTGAAGTTGGATATTAAGAAAACCCTCTTCCCTGGAGGGTTGCCCAGGGCTGTGCCAGGCTGCCCAGGGCAGTGGTGGAGTCCCCACCCCTGGAGGGGTTTCCAAGCTGTGGAGATGTGGGGTGAGGGACATGGGTCACTAGGCTTGGCAGTGTTACATTAATGGTTGGACTCCATGATCTTAAAGGTCTTTTCCAGCTGCAACAATTCTATGATCTGCTCTTCTACCAGCGTGTGGGACAATTTATAGAGAAAGCAGAGACTTCAACCTTTAAATTCAGGGAGCATGTGCCTCTATTTGGCTGTTCAGAGTGAGCTGGCAGCAGATCCCTCCAGAGAGGAAAATCCAACCAGCATCTCCTTGGATGTGCTGAAGCCGGGATGTTTGTTAGGGCATGCAGCAACAGGACCAGGACTGAACTTATCAGTTCAGTTTTGAACTCAAAGAGGGTAGATTTGGATTAGATATTAGGAAGAAATTCTTCACTGTGAGGGTGCTGAGCCCCTGGCCCAGGCTGCCCAGAGAGGTGGTCGCTGCCCCATCCTTGGAGCCATCCCAGGTGGGGTGAGGTGAGGCAGAAACCACTCAGCTCTTTTTATGGTATTTCTCCTTTGCAATGGTTCCTCTTCAAGGAGGGAGGATCAAGCACTGACAGTCACTGCAGCCTATTGCAGCTGCCTTCTTTTTCCCCACAATTAACAGCTGTCAGCTTTAATTCTGATAATAGTCTAATAAAGAACTGCCGTCTAAATGACTTCAGTGTGCAGACTCCACAGATGAAGGGAGAGGGAATAAGGGATCATAAACAATAATTCACATTTCAGTTGCATTTTCTTCCTTTTGGAGCTGTTTTTCCCTTCCTCTGTGGAAGCAGTGAGAAGTCCTGTCCCAACAGGTCTTGCTCAAAAAAAATCTGTCCCAATCTTCTTCATAGGCCCCCTTGAAGTACTGGAAAACCACCAGAAGGTCTCCCTGGAGACTTCTGCCTTCCAGGCTGCCCAAGCCCAACTCTCATTTGGAGTTTACAGAAGTGATCTAATCCAAGACATCAATAGCACCTTCCACTGGGTGATGAACATTCACCTTCACACTCTCCTCAGCATTGCTCTCCAGATTCTCCACAGGGCGTGCAGCTTTCTGAGAGCACCACTATGGAATGTTTAACATCTTGCTGACAGAATAAATTATGACTGTGTTATGCAGGAATCTTGGCTGAGTGTTTCAGTCATTGTTTTCTTGGTGTGCAGTAGGAAATTGGGGGGAAGAAGTCGGTTTGGTTTGAGCTTTATTGTGGTAGTGTTGGATGGACTGGATGATCTTAGAGGTCTTGTCCAACCATAATGATTCTCTCTCCTGCTGGGCTCCCAGCAGAGGGGTTCCCCCCTCGGGGCATTGCTGGGGCTCCTCTGGCTCTGCTCCAGCAGGTCCCTGGCTCTGCTGGCCTGAGGACCCCAGGGCTGGACCCAGCTCCAGGCTGATGCACTCTGCTGGAGCTCTGCACCACCCCCAGGTCCCACACTGGAGGACTGGACCACAGGAGCTGGCTGGAGGTGGTTCCATGGTCCCCCAAACTCTCCCTTGCAGGCTGCCGCTGCCTTGGGCAGCATCTCCTGGGATTCCATGAGCACCCCTGGAGCAGAGGTCTGACAAGGGGGATGGGCTCCCAAGGGGTGTGTTTGACCAGCAGCTGGGGCTGTGCAGTGCTCGGGTGCAGCCAGCTCAGGGGCAGAGGGGCTGGCAGCAGTGTGGGGCCTGAAGAGCAGCACTGTGCCTGGGGGAAACCCAAAAATCCAGGGATACGGGCAGGCAGGGTGTTGGGGGTCAGTTGGCTCCTGACTTTAATTAAAGAGCTTGCTTGATGTTGTGGAAAAGTGGGGATGGCAAAGACCCCTCTGGGTGAGGCTGAGGACCTCAGCAGGGCTCACATGTGGTCAGTGTTGAGCTGGGTTGGTGTTTAAGTCTTTATGGCTTCCAGAGCACACACGTTGAACTCAAACCCCTTGGAAGTATTTTTTCTTTTAGACACAGAATCATAGAATTGTGTAGCTTGGAAAAGACCTTCCAGATCAATCCCCACATCTCCATGGCTCCTAAACCCCTCCAGGGATGGTGATTCCACCACTGCCCTGGGCAGCCTGGTCCAGGGCTTGACAGCCCTTTCAGTGGAGAAGTTTTTCCTCGTGTCCAACCCAAACCTCCCTGGTGCAACTTGAGGCTGTTTCCTCTTGTCCTAGTGCTTGTGACTTTTGAGAAGGGACCAGACATGGAAAAGATTCTGGATCCTTTAGGAAGCTATTCAGTGCTTGCTGTGATTTTATTTTTAATTTGATTTTTTTTGTTCTTCTGGTTGTATTGAGTTCTGGTGCCCATTTCCAGTGCTAAAATACCAGAGATTCACGTGGGAGATGGCACTGAGATGGGGGGTTTGGTGGTGGGAAAGCTTTGGTAGAAATCAGATGCCTTGTGGCTCCATGTGCATTCCCCTGGGTAGGGGCAGACCAGCACGTTGCACTGGAAGTCCAGTTGTGTTGTAGTTGCCTCTTTTGGCTATTCCAGGCAAAAAAAGAAGAGGCAGCCAGGTCAGTGTCTGTGTTGGGTCCTTTGGTCCTCACCTCCTGATGCAGAAGAGCTCTCGTGGGCTGCAAGGATGAGCCAAACCCAGAGATTCACTGGATCATTTAACAAAGTCACCAGGAACCACGTTCTGCTTGTGTGTGTTAATCCTTCCTTTTTTTTTCCTCCAAGACAGATGAAAAGTTCAAAAGATCTTTAACCTCCTTGAGTATTTTTTTTCCCTTTATTTTTTTTAATGTGGGTCTTTGAGGAGAGATATTCACAACCCTTTGGTAGAGATGTTTTCCTGCAGGCAAGTCTGAAGACAAGGACTGAAGACTGTAATAATCAAGGGGAATTTAAAATTCATAATGTTGTCTGTACAGTGAGTTTTCAGAATACTGATTCCTTTTTAATCTGGAAGGGAAGGGCTTGGACTGCTCTTTTTGGGCAAGAGTGCATCCTCACATCTCTCAAAGTATTAGTAGCCTTTACTTCTGTCTTGATAAATAGAATAATTTCTATTCTTTTGGCTGTTTTGTCTTCAAGGAGGAAAACCTCATGGTTTCACTTTTTAACGTGTTGGACAACGTCAGTGGCCCAAAGTCAGGATTTGGGGTTTTGTGTCTGGCTGCAGAGGCAGCAGGTGAATGTAGAGGGGGCACTGGTGCAGACTGGGGGGACCAGAGGCGTTTGGTGGAGTTTGGAGAGGATGCTGAGTGTGCTCTGTGCTGGACAGGGCAGGTCTGGTGGGTCTCAGCAGGGCTGGCTGTCCTGTGCCCATGGAAAAGAGAGAATTGAAGGCCTGGAGTGAGGGATCAGAGGAGTGGTTTGCCTGCCTAAAGCTGTCCAGGGACCATTAAAACAAGGGTGATGTACACAGGGTTATGGCACTGAGATGCTGGGAGTTGTTCATGCTAAGGGTGGATTTTAGAATATTTACAGCTGTGGGTGCCTCATCCCTTCAAGGCCAGGTTGGATGGACCCTGGAGGAACCTGCTCTAGCTGGGGATGTCCCTGCTCCCTTCAGGGGGTTGGACTAGGTGACCTTGAAAGGTCCCTTCCCACCCAAAGCAGTCAGGGATTCCATGATTCTAATCTCTTCATTGCTTCTTCAACTGCTCTTTGATGGCTTCACATCAAAATGTGCTGCCCATGTTGGATGCTTCCCCCTGATCTGGTGGGGCTGAGGAGGGCAGAGCTGGCAGGCTGGGCAAGGGCATTGAAACAGGATCTGTTGTTTCAGCAGAGAACTGCCCAGGGTGTAGCAGGACTTGGCAAAAGCAGAGTGGAGGAAATCACTGCTAGGAAAAGAAATCTGCAGCATTTTCTTCACAGAGGAGTGTATTGGTGACAGTGTTTCACTGCTGTTTCCAGGGCATGGGATTCAGAAATTCTTGTAAACGTGGGGTGATTAATGATGATGCCAATAAAAAACCCTTTCAAGGAGCTTTTGGAAATAGAGTAAAATCTGATTTGTCTCTGAGCCCTTCTCTCCAGCTGAGCTGGGGGCAGGTGACAGTCCCCAGCTCTCCACGACTCACGTCCTGGGGCAGCTTCCAGTTGCTTGGGCAAATCACATGTTGTCACAGAGACTGATGGATTACTGAGGTGATTGTTTAGTTGCCTACAAAGCAGGAGAGTGGGTTTGAAGCCCTGTTCTTGCTCTCCTCTCAAGCATTAACAATTATAGGGATAGTCCTTCCTTCGTGGAATTATTTAGCAGGATGGAGGGAGGTAGAACTTCATCAAAAGCAGGGGAAATCACCCAAACTTCTTTCAACTGACTGATGCAACTTTAATAAGGGGATTGATGAAAGTTTAATAAGGATGCCCTGCCTCAGGAACGTTCCTCCTCTGTGCTGGTGGAAGACTCCAGCTAGCCAAGAAACTGAGGCTTATTATTTTGCTGCTATCCTGGGCTCTTTGGGGAAATTACATCTTCTCCGAAATAAAAGGATCAAATGAGAAGTAAACAACCTTGCTGCTCATGTAGCCTGTAGGAAGCCAGTGGAAAAGGAGTTTTTCCAGACAATGTTAGTTTTCATAAGAGTTAGAGGAGCTGTTTTGTGGGTTTTTCCCAGGCTCTGGCAGGTCAGGTGTTTAACCCACCAGTCTGTGCTAGGCTTCAAGTGGGTGAACCAGAAACTTGGATTAAACATTTGAATTACTTGGACACAGATTATTAATTCTTTTATTTCCATGGTGACTGGATAATCTGGTTTTTGTCTATCTGTGGCTGAATGATCAAAACTAAGATTTTGGGGATTTTTTCCTCTGTGCCTGTTCACTAGTGCCCGTGCAGATGTTTGATGTGGATTCTTCTTGGCATTGCCAAACACAGCAGAAATAATGGAAGTCTTTCCTGAGGCTTCCTGAAAATATTTGGTTTTCATAGTTTATTTTTTTTTGGCAAATAATGGTCTATGAAGAGTTAGGAGCAAAGCTGCCAAAAGTTTAGTAGAATAGCCTCAGGAGACCCAATTAGCTACAACCAAAGCAGAGTCCCTTCCAAAACCACTGACCTGCTGTTTCCCCAACACCAGCTGGGGCTGAGCCAGCACTTGGTGTCTGAAGTCAAAGCTTTAGAGATGTTTCAGGCCAGAGGAGGGTGGAGGAGCCTGGATGAGATGTTCCTGGTGGAGATGCACCTAGAAAAAGATACCTTGCAAACTCATGGAATGCCTGAAGTGAGGAGTCTGATCAAATAGTGTTTTTTTTTGTTGCAGAGCTACAGTTGGCTCTTATTGCCTGAAGGATTTCCACATGAACTGAAAACATTTGCTGAATGACATAATAAGCTAATGATTGCTTAATTTTTGGATGCACAGCTCAGTGTAGAGAGCAACAGCTGGTGTTTGTCAAATTAAGGCTTTCTCCTTAAGACTTTTACCACTCATTTTCTTGTTTATTTAACATATTTAGCCAAGATTGAGCTCTGAAGGTCTTTCCCCTAAGCTTGTTAGACTGAAAGGTGAGTGTTGCATAGACTAAAGAGCCTTGATTTGGGAGAGCTCTGAGTTCCTATGGAAAAGGTCCCTGCAGGAGATGTATTCAGCATGAAGGATACTACTATGTAAAACTTATAAAACTGTGGGGTGTGTGTATAATACAAGAGAACAGCCCAGAAACATCAGGTGGTTAATACTGCAAGTACCCAAAAAATGCAAATTTGAAGTTAGACAACTTATATTTTGGAAAAAAAAAACAGAATAAGGGTGGTTTTGCATCGTTATGAAGCTGTGGGAGCTGAAGAAAACTCCAACCAATGTGTTAATATTTCACTTCTTTATTGAGATTTTTTTTTTTTAATGTAAATTTAATAACCTTGCCCAGTTTATAGATGACTCACTGGTGTCTTGTCCCTCGAGGTTCCCATGATATCTTCACATATATGCGGTTTTAATAGCTAAAAATACACCAACCCAAAGCTAGGAGTCTAAGGATAAAAAATTAGGAACAGGGCTTTGAGAATCCTTAGAAAATATAGAATACAATATATAGAAAATCTCCTGTCTCACCAAGGGGACGTGGGAGCAGCAGAGACCACGTGGGGAATGCTGCAGACCTGGGTTCCATCCTGTGGGGAGAACCTCATCCTGGGTGAATCCCCTGGCTTCCAATGACCCCTCAACCCTCTTGTGTCTCCCCTGTCCCCAGGTGGCTGCCAGAATAGCCTTAAACCTCTCGGGGGCAACCAGACCCTGGCGTTGGCCACCACAGCCACCACTGCCATGGTGTCGGTGGAGCCTGAAGCTCCTCAAGGACCTTCGGTGCCCAGCGTCCAGCCCTGCCACCTGCTGACCTTCTCCCCCATCAGAATCCCACTCCTGGCTTCACCTTTTCCAGGTAAGGTCGCTCCTGGAGGCACTCGTGAGCAGCTTCTCATTTTTTATTCCCTTTTTCTCCCTCCCTTCCCCTTTTTCTCCCTCCCTTCCCCTTTTTCTCCCTCCCTTCCCCTTTTCCTCCCTCCCTTCCCCTTTTCCTCCCTCCCTTCCCCTTTTTCTTTTCTTCTTTTCCTTTCTTTTCATGAGAGTTAAGCTTCTGAGTGTGAATTTTGTTGTGTTTTGGTAAATACCCCGGGCATGGAGGTGGCATTCTTGTAATCTGGATTTAAAGTGTTTTGGATTTTTTTGTTTGTGGGTTTCATGCCAGGTTTAGATGTGGTTGCTTGCTGAAAAAATTGCTGTTTTAACGTGACTTTGGGTGAGAACCTTCTGAATGTGGCAGCTGGGGAAGCACTGGGCACCCCTGGTTGCTCTGGAGGTCTGATTTAGAACCTTTAGGGTAATTCTTGAAACTGTTCATCCTTTGAATGCTTAAGAGGGTATTTGGAAATGTTATGTAGCAATTAAGAATTTAAATTATGGTGTATTTTCCCTCTTTCTGGTGCTTGAAGTTGTAACACAGCGAGACTGAACGTTGCAGGAGAGATGCAGTTCTGGCTTTGGGTGCTCAGGTGGAATTTTCTGATGAGAAATGTTTCTCAGTAATTATTGTTCCTGATGAGCAGGCGTTAGAATCACCCAGCTAAGTGTCTGCCAGGGGCGTATGGCAGCGGTTTTTGGGGAGCCTGAAGAGCAAACTGAGCCATAAAAATAAAGGTACAAGTCGTTCAGGCTTTGTCAAGAAGGGTTGATGCTGAAATAAGACCTGAAGGTGCAGTGAGTCGCTGCTGCAGGGCCAGGAGCTGCTGGTGCTTCCTGCAGAGTTTTATTTGACCCACAGAAACTTTTTTACCTGTTTTAGAGAAGAATCCAAAGGGGGTAAAAAAAAAATCATTCTTTCCCTGTGCTGAAAAGCAGAATTACATCCAGATGTGTCATGCCCTGAACTGGGGCCATGTGGGAGGCTGGACTTGTGATGTACAGCTCCAGAGTGAGCTCAAGTGGAGCCTCTTGGGCACGATGGATATTTGAATGTGGGATGTTGTGGATATTCTACTGCTGGGAGGCTCAAGCACGTCTATAAGGGGCTCAGCCTGCAGTGACAAACACGTCAGGCCATGATAATTGTTGCCTTCCTTTCGACTGGGTGTATGATAGGCTATCAAACATCACACTTTGAGTGCCTGAGCAATCATCCTATTATCAATCATTCGCGCTAAACCACACACTTCTGGGTGCTTTCTCTCACAGAATATATAGTAGCATTTTAGAGAAGAAAGCTTGAAAACGCCAGGTCCATGTGCAATAAAGTGGAGCTCCAGCTTAGCTGTTTTTCTCTATTAATCACCATCTCTGGAGGGAAGGTGCCTTCGCAGAGGCTGACATAAAACACTTTTATGAAATTCCTTTTTATTGTGCTGGCAGAGGAGAGGACTCAAAGGTGTTTGGTTTAGATTATCTTTGTCAACAGCAGCTTGATGAACAGGTTCTCCACCAGTGCCAGGCTGGGTGTGGGGTGGGAAGGAGCATCTGGGTGCCCTTGGGGCAGAGACTACTCTGCAGCTGGGCTGGGATCCTCTGGATGGGTCTGGGAAGAGAGAACCAGAAATGCCTGATAGAAGAGGGGTGAGGGTCTCTGTACATGCTCAGGAAGGAGCCAGGCTCTTGATAGGTATCAGTGACAAGGAGCTACTGGAGAGAGTCCAGCAGAGGCTCTGGAGATGCTGAGGGGCTGGAGCATCTCTGTGCCAGGACAGGCTGAGAGCCCTGGGGCTGCTGAGCTGGAGAGGAGAAGCCTCAGAGGGGATCTGAGCAGTGCTGAGCAAGAGCTAAAGGGCCCCAGGGGGCAAGAGGCTGGGGCCAGACTCTGCTCAGTGGTGCCCAGCCACAGGCCAAGGGGCAACGGGCACCAACTGGAACCCAGGAGGTGCCACCTGAGCAGGAGGAGAAACTTCTTTGGGGTGAGGGTGGAGCCTGGAGCAGCTGCCCAGAGAGGCTGTGGAGTCTCCTGCTCTGGAGAGATCCCAAACCTGCCTGGCTGTGACCCTGGGCACCCTGCTGGGGGTGAGCTGCTGGAGCAGGGGGGGTGGGATGAGATGATCTCCAGAGGTCCCTTCCCACCCCTCCACGCTGGGGTTCTGGGGTTGAGTGAAGGTGAAGGAGAAGCACCTGCAGAAGCTTTGAGCCCAGCCCGTGCTCACTTAGGCTGCCCCTGCCTCTGCTGCTGAAGCACGTTGGGTGAGGTGCTGAAACTGAGTTTAACTCACAGGAAAAACAATGAAGGGCAGCTCTGCTGTCAGAACTAAATGTCTCTGCTGCCATATCAGTGAATGCTGGGGGAGCACCAGGAAAGGCTCAGCTGATGCCCAGGAATCCCCAGTGTGGGGCAGGTTTATAACCCCCGTGTCCCCTCAGTTAAAAGTACCCATGAAATCACATTAAATGTGACTTTTGTTCTCCAGGAGGAGCACATCATGGAGGGGCAGCTGCATTTTTCTTGATCTGTGTCTCATTTGTAAAGTTACTGTGGTAATTAATGAACTTTCCATGTTCTCCTTGTCTAAAGCTTATGCGAGGCAATGTGCACGGAATGGGAATGAACTTGGGAAACCAAAGATTAAATAATTTCTAGCTGAATTCTCCATGTCAGTGGGTGCCTGTGAGGCTGAGCGTGGTGTGCTGGCTTGTACACTGTTAATTGATTACACTGGATATCAGATTTTTGATACTACCTCGTGCAGGGCTGTGTTTCTAATCGCAGTGATTTGTTCAGTCAATAACCTTACGATGGAGAGTTTATTCCTAAGGAGGCCTTTTCCTAGGGTTAGATTTGCAGCCTTGTGGCTCGACTCGTTAATTTCTGCTGGTTAATTAGTAAACTTGGTGAGGAATGGCAGGTTGGGCTGGCAGGGGGAGGGTCCAGGCTCCAGCCAACGTCCTGCCTTGCAGAGGATGTTTCTTGGAGCTCCCTTGATGCAAATCACAAGGTCACGTGGATCAAGGAGAACTCGGAGCTCCCAGATTCTGATGGTGATTTTTACAAGTTCATTTCAATGCAATTTATTTTGCATTTTGTGAAAGAAAATCAGAAGTAGAGCTATAACAGCATATGTGGGGTATTTAGGGAGTTGAAAATCTTTTGTAGCCCTTTCCTGTGTGGGATGCTGTGGAGGGTCCCTGCTGGGTTTTTGGCCCTGGGGATGAGCAGACAAGGGTGGGATGTGCTGGGTGAGAGGATGGTGGAAGTTTGCACTGCCCTTGGCTCTGTGATGGGAGTAGTTCTGGAATCATTCTTGACATTAGGCATTAGTTTGGCACCATGCTGATTGTAGGGATGTTTAATGATGAAATTAATTCATGGCAAAGAAGAAACTTCAAATACCCTCTATTTAAGGTTAAGGAAAATATGTGTCTGTATGTGAAGTGGTTTGTGATCCTCTGGAGGGCTGAGGTTGGATGTTGCAACATAATGCAAAACAAAAATACAAGCAAGGCTCTGACCAGAGTCCTTCCTAGAATAGGACATGAATTTTTTGCTCTTAATGCTTCTGGACTTGAGATTTAAACAGTTAACATCCATTAAAAACCAGAAACTCAGCTGGATTTCAGTGTGGTGTGCTCACTGGAGTAGACTGATAGTGCTAATCCTTGTCGTGGTGCAAGGCAGGGTTGAAATGGAATTCCAGCATCATTTCCCTCTTGGGTTTGGGTTTGTTCACTGCTTATGCAACTGGAAATTGTTGTTCCTGACCTATAAAAGATGGTTTCTGCCACTGCCCTGATCCAGAGCTAGCACGTTATTCCTCCCTGTGCTTCAAACCCATGTTGTTGGTCACATTCCTCATGGACTGGAGTGTGAGAAGGCCACCAAGTGCCTGGTGTCCTGACTCCAGCTCAGGAAGATCTGCTGGGGCTTTGCTGATGACATGAATAGATATCAGGTGACATCTTCAAATAGGGAGTAGGTGTTTGAGAAGGCTGAAAAATCTTCAAGTGCTTGTGTGTGGTGTTGCAGAAGGACAAAGCTAAATGCAGACCAGAGGTGGTGTGGGAAGCTAAAGGTGCCTGGAGCTGGTGAGGCTCTAGGGTATTACAGAAAAAGCTGAAATTAGAATACAATAATTAATTCAAACAGACTTTTGACTTTACATTCTCTATTCTGGGAGCTGCTGGTGCTGGCTCCTCCAGCCGTGCCCCGAGGAGATGCAGTTTGGGGTCCAGGGGTCTGGGCTTCTGTTTCCAGCAGCTGGAAGGAAGCTGCTGGAACTGCACTCTGCTTTTCTAGCCTGGTTTGGTTACTCATTCCTCCTCTGGCTTTTTGAAAAAAGGGAAAAAAAGGTGTGGAAACACCTGGGTAACACCAGAGGGTTTTGCTCCTGAGAGCAGCTCCATCAGTTTGTGCAGGAATGTGACACTGGAGATTTTTGCAGATGAAAACTGGTGCCTCTCAGACTTGATTTCTATCTCCAACCCACTGGTCTCTCCCCATTCCAGACCAGCCCTGTGGTGATCAGTTCTGTAGCAGAGTTGTGAGGTAATTTGTACCCTCTCAGACACACTCTTCCATTTCTTCTCTGCCAGGAGGTAGAATTCTGTCTTAATTCATTTCAGCGTTTTCCAAGAAACTCAGCCTGATGCTTTTTTTTGCGTACAAAAATCCCATTTCTCCCTGATGCTTCTTGAACAAAGTTAAACGTTCCAATTTTCTGTTGTTGACAGGGTCTGGGATGTGCTTGTGCTCCTCTAGTGAGGTTTTATGGGGTGTAACACGGTGCCTGTTCCCATTCCCCTGCGGGGAGCTCTGCTGCTGCCACGCTGGAAGGTGGAGTGGTGGTGGCAGCCCCTTGGAGAACGTGGCCAGAGCAGTTTTCCTACCTTTAAACTTTAAAGAAATAAGGTCTGTGTGCTGCCTTCCACCCAGTGTGTAGAGCAGTGCCAGCAGAATGCTGACCTGGCCCTCTTCTAACGATGAATATCCCAATATTGTAATTAGACTTCCTTCTGGAGGTGGGTGAGGCTGTAATTATTAGGGGCTGCTGCAATGATAAAATTAATTCCTCGGCACTCCTTTTGGTGTCATTTAACCTTTTGGTGTCATTTAACCACACTAGAGCCTCCAGTAGAGGTCTGGTTTGTGGTCAGCCAGCGTTTGGTCCATCCCTGGGGAGAGGGATGTTCAGGGTGGTCATGTGGAGCTGCAATGCTCACGCTGCACTTATCCACTGGCAGCTGCTGGAGGATAAGATGGAGTTATTTTAGCTTACATGATGGCTTTAGGTAAGCCTCAACCAAGCTGGAGATACAATTATCAGTCCTGTTGGCTAAGCAAACATGAAAACATTGGCAGCTGAGTCGTTCCTAAGCTGTTCACTGGAACACAGAATCCTGGAGTGGCTTAGGTTGGAAAGGACCCTGGAGATCATCCAATCCAACCTCCCTCTGGTGGGCAGGGACACTCTCAAGTAGGTTGCTCAAGGTGACATCCAGCGTGGCCTTGAACACCTCTAGGGTGGGGACATCCACAGCCACTCTGGGCAGTCTATCCCAGAGTCTCACCACCCTCAGACTGAAGAACTTCCTAAGTTCCAGTCTGAACCTGCTCTCCTGCAGTTTAAGCCATTTCCCCTTGTCCTGTCGCTGCCACTCTTGTGCAAAGTCCTCTCCAGCCTTCCTGTGGCTGTGTGAACACTGTTGTGGATGGCTTCAATCCTTAGTGTCTGCTGGGAAAATATTACCAGATCTTCAGTGTGAGAAAATACCCTTATCCCTGGGAAAGAAACCCTGGAGCAGGGGGAAGCCAACAGGGTGGATGTGGCTCCTGGACTTGGTACCTGGCACGGAGATCTTTGGGGTGCAGCTTCTGGTTTCTGAGTTTTGCATCCCAAGAAGTGCTGGACCTTTTCTAGCTCATTTGTTAAATGATCCTGTTGCTCGTCCATTTTCTAGCAAATGTCATGATTTCAGTTAAATTGTTTGTAAGTGGCAAGTGGGTATTAAAAAAAATCATGTTTCTTTGAATAACTCTAAGCTCCAGCAGTTTGGACTAAGGCATGATGGAAAAGCTCACGGGCAA
>NW_008594169.1:20030-23945 GCF_000691845.1 Merops nubicus | reverse complement strand
CTAGAGCAGGGTGCTCAGAGCCCCGGCCAACCTCCCCTGGGATGGTTCCAGGGATGGGGCAGCGACCACCTCTCTGGGCAGCCTGGCCAGGGGCTCAGCACCCTCAAAGTCAAAAATTTCCTTCTAGTCTCAATCTCCCTCTTTTAGTTTTAAAGCAACACCCATTGTCTTGTCCCAACAGACCCTGCTAAAAAGTACCCCCCCAGCTTTCTGGCAGTCCTGGCAGCCCCCAGCAGGTCTCCCCAGCTGGAGCCTTCTCCTCTCAGCTGCCCCAGCCCAACTCTCTCCTGCTGGGCTCCCAGCAGAGGGATTCCATCAGTCTGATCATCTTTGTGGCCCAGGCACAGTCACACCTGCAGCAAGGTGTTGCCTGGAGCGTGGTCACACGTGGAGCATCACCTCCATCCTCCCCCAGCCCAGGGAACCACCACCTGCTGTGCAGGTCTCCCTTGCAATGGGTTTTGTTCCAGTGGTCCGTGCTGGGGACAGCGTTGTCCTGGGGGCTGTGCATGGGAACACCCAACACAAAACCCCAGCACCTGGGGGTGGAGCTGGTCAGATGCTGGGCAGGGAGAAAGGTCTTGGGTCAATACTTCTGTCCTTTCTGCTGAGCACGGGGACAGCTCTTTGCCCATCAGTGAGCCAAAATGGAGAAGGTTCCAGCAAGGCTACTGGAGCTGTGTTTTGAGATATTAGGTCCTCTTTTCATCTCTTCTTTTTTCATCCACTGATAGTTCTGCTCATACGTGTACCAGGCAAAATGTTCCCTTAAATATTTAATATCATCAGCCTTGCTGTTAACTTAGCTTTTGTGCCAGATTTAACAGAAAGACCAAGGAGGAGCTTGTAGAGATGCAGCTACACAGGGATCTGGGCTGCATCTTCAGGCTTATTTGCTCTGCTGGGAAAGAAGAAACTTCATTTTCCAGCACTCTCAAGCCAAGTCTTTGAAGAGGACTCTATCTTAAATAAATAAATGCAGTAAACTTTGGGACTGTGACCAGTTAGGTGGAATGATTGAGGTATGGGATGTCTAGTAGCCTCTCATTCCACTTTTACAGCGACTGTGTTAAGAATTGGGGCATTTATTTCCTCACCCTCACAGAAAAGTTGTAATTATTTGAGTGAAAGAGGTAAGGGATGAGTCTGTGGTGACGGCCCCTGTAAATTAGCCCCGAGTACAACGATTAAGAAAGGCACCATCTGCCATGTGAAGCATTTGCCACCTGCTCCCTTGCTTTCAGCATTATCTAATGGTTTCCATTGAAGGCTGGAGCCTGGCACAGAGCAGCTGGGAAGGGACAAGGTGTTTTTCCTCTCACCACCTTAACGGCCGGGCACCATTATGTGTTAAAACCAGCTCTTAATGCCAGCTCCATGCATCTGTCTGTCAGCTCAGTTCACCAGCAGACCCTGCTGATGGAAATCACATTTTCCTATCACTCCATTATTTTTACGGTGGTTTTTAGCAGAGGTTTGTTCTGCTCACCTCCTCCCAGCCCCCCAGGGGTGGGGTTGGGGTCATCCAGCGAGTTGCAGGGATGAAGAAATTTGTCCAACCTCTTGCAGAAAGTGTGCAAGTGCTTTTCTTTCTTAACAAGAGGAATTAAACCATGTCATCCAGTGAGTCAATCCACTGGAGAGCTCGTGCAGTTCTGGGCGTGGGGCTTGTTCCTGCCTGCTCAGTGGGTCTGGGTGTGCTCTGCAGGGCTCTGCTCCTCCAGGACAATTCCCTCAGTGGTTATTTCCCTCTTTCATCTGTTATTTAAGACGTATCCTGGAATTCCTACATGTTAGGTGAGCAAGAAATGACAATTTTGGAAAACCAAACAAGCCCTTCCAAGCATTCCAGCCAGAGAAGTGGTGTTCAGCTCCTCAGGAAGCTTTTCTTCCCCCATCCTGGGTGTCCTGTGATTATCTCAGTCAAATAGGCTTGACTTTGAATGCTGAGTAGTTCTAACAAGCTTGTTGTAAATGATCTGCCCAGCTCTAACGCTGGGTAACGAAGCAAGCAAATGGATGTTTATAGTTATTAAAGTGATAACTTCCTACTCGAGGTGATATTCAGCATAAAATTGCTTTTCTCTTTCCTAGCCCTGTTGGCACGTGCAAGGGGAGGCGTGGAGGGATGTCCAGCAGCTTTCTGAGCTAAAATAATGCCCGAGATCATGTTGATATAACATCCATTTTCTGCTCCCATCGGGCTGTAAATCTCTGCTGGAAGCAGCAAGTGCTCGGCTGCCCAATTAAGGCTCTCTCAGAAAGGGGAGGATGGTTCCTGAGATGATTCTCATTGTTTGTGTGAAAATTCAGCCCCTTCTTTGCCTTCCCAAGGCAAACGGACAGCAGGAGGAGGAGGGGCAGGGGTGATACCAGGCAGGAATTCCCAATTTTGCCAATTTTTCACACCCTCCTCAAATAAAGGCAATAATGGGGCATTTTTTAATGCAGATATGTGGGTGGACTGAAGTGGTTTTGTGGGTCCTGCCAGGGTTAGTCTGGGCACACAGAGGGTGGTTTCCAAGGCGTTAAGCTCAGCTCAGACAGACATCATCTTATCTATCCCTATGGAAAGACATCTCTAATCCTCCCCTTCCTGGCATATCATGGGAATGACTGACTGGGAGGCAAGATCTTCTGGTGGGATAAAAATCCCCTCTGGGAGGGAATGTACTGTGGTGCTTCATCTCCTCTCTTGCAAGGACCCTACGGCCAAGCTGGTGTCAGCTCCAAATTAGCCCTGCTTCATTTCTGCCATGTTCCTGAGTAAACAGCTCTTTTCTCTGGGGCAAAGCAGCAGAGGCAGCTTCAGTGCCTGGAATGCGAGAGCAAGATATTGACAATAGCAAAAAAACTTCATTAAATATTTCACGTAGCAGCTTGAGAAGACAAACAACCCAAATCCTTTCATTCATGCCCAGCTGTTTGCTTGGTAAATGTCATGGAAGTCAGACTTAATTTACTATATGTTTAACTGCTTGTTAAAACAAGGAGTAAGGTGGTTTTTTTTTTTTCCTCTGAAAAATACCCACGGACTGCTGTGGAGTTTAAATCAGATTTCATGTCTTAGGAATAACATTTTTACTGTTAAAATACCTGGGGGGTGGTTTTTCCCCGTGCAGCTATTGCTGCTCCTAGCTGAAGATTAATGCTGGTGCAGCACAGCTCGTGGCCCATTCTCCCTGTGCAGAGCAGAGGCACTTTGAGGACCTCTGAACTGGCCACGTTTTGCTCTTTCCCATCAGTGGGAGTCTTGTGGGCTGTGGTGGGCACCGTGTTGCCAGCCCTGCTAGCCACAGCACGTGCAGGGTCCCCTGAGGCACACCACGAATCACTTTCTGTCCTCTCTCATGCCTGGGGATTATTTTTCCTGCCTCATCATGTTTTAATCTCCGTTTTGGGAGTTTTGGCACCCTGCCTTGGTGGGAGGGGGATGCCCTGAGCTCATGGCCAAGCTGAGGGGTTGCCATGGGGGCAGGACTGGGGGGATCTCTGCAGGTCTGGCTGTGCTTTGTGGGCTGAGTTCCTCCTGCCTGTGGCAGATGGGACCACTGGGGGAAAGATCTCCTGCTCCATATGGCTCCTGAGATGTGAACCTGCCCACCAGTGATCCCAAGCTGGGGCCCATTGCGTGTGTTGGTGTCCTGCTTAACCCCCCTTCATTTCAAACCAGTTTGGAGATGGGCTGGAGCAGCTCTGCTGTGAGCACAGGCTGAGGAGTTGGGGCTGTTCAGCCTGGAGAAGAGGAGGCTCTGGGGAGATCTTATGGTGACCTGCCAGTGCCTGAGAGGAGCTACAGGAAAGCAGGGGAGGGACTATTCACAAGGGTTTGGAGTGACTGGACAAGAGGTAATGGCTTTAAGCTAGAAAAGGGCAGATTTAGGGTAGTTTTTAGGCAAAAAAAAGTCTTTAATC
>NW_008594169.1:7903-19910 GCF_000691845.1 Merops nubicus | reverse complement strand
CTGGATGACCTTTGGAGGTCCCTTCCAACCCAATACATTCTATGATTCTAATCCAGCTCATCCTCATTAGCTACCAGAGACCATTTCTCTGGTAATGACCCTTTCATTACTACCATTTCTCCTTCCTGGAAGACTTTTCAGCAAGGGTTTCTCCTGCTTCATTTTTTTTTCTGTTGCAGACTCCAATTGAGTTGAGATTTCTGTAGCTGAAAGCAGAGTCTGAGCTAAGCTTGATAAATTGCAAGTGGAGCAGAAATCTTAGAAGAAAAAAAATGACTGAAATGAAGAAATAGAATGCAATAAAATCATAGAAATGTTTCAGCTGGAAAAGACCTTTAAGATCATTGAGTCCAACCATTAACCCAACCATCAGTTTCAGGAAGAGAGTCATTAGATTGTCCTCCTGCAGGAGATGAATGCTGAGAATTGCTGTTTGGGATCAGGAGTTTTAAATAGGAGCTGAAGGAACGTCTTGTCTGGGTGGCTGCTGCTGTTGTTTCCTTAAATTTATCTCTGCAATTAAACCATTAGGAGCTGTGCATGCCTTGCCAAGGCTCAGGGCAGCCAGGAGGGAAAGCTCTTGCAAGCCAAGCCATCTTTTCTGAACTGCCCGTTGCTGCCCACCAGGGACATTGTGGAGATCTTGAGAGCAGCACAGAGGAGAAAATTTTGCTGAGGTCCATGGGGGAGGAAGAAAAAATGGAAAGATGCAACGGGAGCAATGTCATTTTGTGTGCATTGCCTTTGCATTAGAAAAACATTTGAAGTATGTGATCAGTGAGAAGCAAAACACACCTTTTAAAAGGAGTTTTTCAGCATAAGTTAAACCAATGTGATTTTTCAGTTGTTTTTTTTGGAGAGTGCTAAATTTGATATAAAAAGTAGAAGCTGGAGTGTGAACTACTTGGACCCAGCCTGTTCCCAGTGTTTGGCCTGGCTTTGTGGTGCTGAATCAGAGCTCTGTGCAGCATGAACTCAGTGCAGAACCAGCATCTGATGTGGTCTTGGTGGATGGTTCTCCTCTTCTAGAACTGGCATCTGCAGAATTTCGTGGCTTCTGGTAGAAAATTCCCCATGTGATGTGTTAGATGAGGAAATCATTTCACAGCATTCCCTGAACTGGGAAGGCTGATAGCTGAATTTTCTCCTGAACAGTTTGGCTGATGTAGCTGTGAGCTGAGCAAGCCCCGTGCCACCAAAGCCACCTCCAGAGAGTTTAAGAATGCTGTTATATTTAGCCTTGGAAATTAGAAAAATGCCTAGAAATAGCTGTTTGGGAGGTGATTTGAAGGAAACCCAAACACAGGTATGAACTCCAGGGCACAGCAGCAGTTCCCTGCTGGGAGCAGATGGGGACCTGCAGGGCTGAGACCTGCTGGTGGTTCCCTGGTGGCTTTGGTCCTGCAGGACAGGGGACAGGGGGGTGGCTGCTCAGCCCAGGGGAGGGCACAGGAGGTGCAAGGAGGGGGGTGTGGGACCGTTTTTGTGCTTTTCATTGACCCACATAAACAGCTGTAACCTCCTAGGTGGTAGGAAACAAATTTATAGCAATTTCCATGGCATTTGTCACCCCTTGCAGGTAGGAGTCAGTGGAGTCTCTCTGTGTTGCTCCATCAGGCCCCACTCTATAAGTGTAAATAAATTTAATGAGCTCAAACGAATCTTAGTTCCTTGGCCAGAATATAAATAAGGAAAATTAATTAAATTTTACAATTTTAAGTGTGCTGTAGTTGCTTCCCTGGAGTAGCTAAATAGAATTTCATTGATTTCATTGCAAATTTAGTTGTGTTTACCACATGCAAAGCGTGTCAGTGATGTCTCTACAAGCAAGGCAAGGTCTGGTAGCCCCTGGGGCAGGGCTGGGGGTGGCACCGTGCTGACCCTTGCCCTGTGCAGGAGGCAGACGTGGGGAATTTGGATGAAGGGCTTGCTCTGAAGTGCAAACCCCAGTGCTGGTGTGGAGGTGGCTCCATCTGCAGCCCTGTCTGAAGTGTGCTGGACTTGCAGCAGTGATGTGAGGTGATGTACCCTGCAGCTTGTGGTGTTCTCCAGGGGTCAGGGCTGGGTCTAGTCTTGTTCAACAACCCATCAGGGACCTGGATGAAGGGATAGAGTGGATCCTCAGAAACAGAGACGTGAGCCGTCCTGCCACTCAGTGGGACCTGGAGAAGCTGTGGAGTTGGGGGAACAGGTTCTGAATGGTGCTGAATGGGGGCAAGTGTAGAGTCCTGCACCTGGGGAGGAACAACCCCCTGCACCAGGCCAGGGGAGGGGTGACCTGGTTTGGTCACATCTCAAAAAACCTGGACTGAGATACAGGGATAAGAACTATGGAGGTGGAATTTTACCAAGGGAACCGTGATGTTGTTTGAGGAGCTGGCAGCAAACAGCCCAGAGCAGAGTCCATCTGTCTGGGGTTTGGTCTGTGGAACAGGTAAAGCAGCAAAGTCTGATGAGACCCCCACAGTTCCAGGGAAGGAAAACTCTCCTGCCAGGCCCCGGGTTGTGTCCACTCCTCACCAAGACAGCAAGAACCAGGAATTTTATTTGTTATATCTCTGCTCGGATGCCATCATAAAAATTGTTCAAGAAATAGAAAAAAAAGAGAGAATCACTTTTCTCTTTTCGACTTCACTGGTTTCAAAATTCCAAACCTAATTTATAACTCAAATCCTCCTAGAAATTAGTATTTGAAGATTTTTACTCTAAAATACAAAGGATTAGCTCATGCAGAAATAATTACTCTGATACAACGTTGAGAAAGTGGAGGTTCCAGAGGTTTGATGCTGCATAATTTCATCTATTCTCTCAGAATTACATCCAGTTAAATGAAGAGTTTGAAATTTTATGCTGGAATTAACTTTCATAAGGCTGGAAATTTAAGTTTTACAGATGGGGCCATATTAAGGAGCAGTGAGAGCATTAGGGGAGAGGGAAAGTGTGGGGTGATCATCATCATCCTCCTCTCTTCCTGAGTCTGGTGTTGGGTGGGTCCTTCCCAGCCCCACAGCTCCCATGGGTGCAGGATGGGTGCAGGACAACCACACCACAGCCCTTCTCCATCTTTGCTGCTGCTTCTTCTGCCTGGGGAGCCACCACAGGTCCAGCCTTGGAGACTCAGACCCTGTGAAGTGTGCTGAGCTGCACTCAGCAGAAATCACAGCTCTTGGGCTGAGGGACCTCCAGCCTTATTTGCCAACTTCATATGATGGATTGCTTGAATTCAGGAGGAGCCTTTCATCTCGTGCTGGCTGTCACATTCCTGGGGTCAGGAGGTCCCCCTGCACAGGAGGGTCACCTGGGTGGTGTGCTGCTGCACTGAGAAACTTGCTGGGAAATCTAACATTCCCTTTTCCTTGAGTTTGAGGGGACTGCATCGTGCTCTGTGGCTCAGCAGAGGGTCAGGGAGCTTGGTGGAGTTTCAGACGTGTCCCTGGAGACACCCAGGAGCCCCTGCCCAGCGAGTGCTGCTCCTCGGGGCCATCAGTCACAGCTCCTTTGGGTGGTACTGAAGAGGGAAATTGTGATGGTGCCATCGTGCCCTCTGTAGAGGGGAATTATAGGGAGAAGTAATCTTCAACATGAACGCCTAGAAAAATTGAAATGATCGATAGTTTCCTACCAATAGAATCATAGAATCCTTCTGGTTGTACAAGACCCTTAAGACTGAGTCCAGCTGTGCCAATTCCATCACTGCACCTTGTCTCCATAGCTTTTAAATCCCTCCAGGGATGGGGACTGGCCCAGGCTGCCCAGGGCAGTGGTGGAGTCCCCACCCCTGGAGGGGTTTCCAAGCTGTGGAGATGTGGGGTGAGGGACACGGGGCAGTGGGGACCTGGCATGGCTGGGGAATGGTTGGACTTGATGATCTTAAAGGTCTCTTCCAGCCAAACCAATTTTATGGTTCTGTGTAAAACTGGAGCTGGAGATAGCCCGTGGATCCTAAGCCCTGTGGTAGCTCCAGCCCTTGACACTGGCAGCTACTGGTGCTCGCTCATATGTTCAATAAGTCACTGCAGGAGCAGCAGTCTACGTGGTGTCATCTGCTGTTGGGTGGCATTGGTCTTAGCAGCTATTAAAATGAGACAAAGGGAAAAAAAACAGTCTTTTAAAATAAAAGGATAAACAGTTCCATATTTCTGGTTCCCTGAGCGGGCAGGAGAGCTTGGTTTCACTTCACACGTCGCTTATTTCGATGGTAAATCTGTAGGATGATTTAATTCCAGGGGCTTTGCAGCCCACACCAGCTAAGCAGCTGGATTTCCTTCCCTTCCACGGGTGGATGGTCTGTTCTGCACGGGTCCAGCCCAGCTCTGGGTATGCTGCTCCGTTGGCTGGAGCTAAAGAGGATTTTGCTGGGAGAATGCTTCTGTTTGAGTTGGTTTTTTTCCCCAATTAGCATATTGTTTGCTTTCCAGAGGAGCGTGTTCACCCAGCTGCTGGGCTTTAGAAGGCTGTAGTTGCTTTGGAAAGGATGAAAATACCTGTCCTGGGGCTGCTGGTGGTGGGGATGGGGATGGGTGTCAGTGCAGCCTCCCCGGGAGGCAGATGAGGCGCTTTAATCCTGCGTGGTCCCCACCCTCAGACTGTAAGTGCTGAGCTATCCAGACTCTTCCTCTTGGCTTCTGGTGGCATCTTGGGTATGGCAAGGCACGTGGTGGGCTCTGTCCTGCTGAGGAGGTTTTACCCCTGCTGGGTAGAGCATTTCCACTTTTCTATTTTGCCCTTTCCTCCCTCTCCTGCCCTGCAGCCCAAGGCAACTAGAACAGGTCTCAGTATGTTTTGGCCTCATACTGAACCGTGCTGCCTCAGCCTTTGCCATCATTATCCTCTCATGGAGGGAGCCAGCTCTGAGGTGGAGAAATAGGCCTCATTTTTTGGCACAATTCTGGCAAGATCTCTTTTTAATACAACCTTGATAATTTTGTTTTCTCAGTGTAGTATTTTGGAAAGCAGGAGACTATTCAACCAGAAGGGTATTAAAGTGGGGAGAAGAGGAGATGTGATGATTAATGGTGATAAATAGGATGACTTTATCCCAGAAGTGTGGGACATGCTATGTTCCAGCTGTGCCATTGGAGGATTGGCCTCAAGCTGCTCCAGGGGAGGTTTAGACTGGACATTAAGGAAGAATTTGCACTAAAAGGGTTGTCAGGTGTTGGAACAGGCTGCCCAGGGGGGTGGTTGAGTCCCCATCCCTGGAGGGGCTTAAAGGCTGTATAGATGTGATGCTTGGGGACATGGCTCAGAGGAGGACTGGGTTGAGTAGGGTTAATGGTTGGGCTCAATGATCTTAAGGTTTTTTTCCAACCAAAATGATTCTATGATTCTGTGCAGGGGTGTTGAACAAGGTGACCATGAAAGGTCCCTTCCAACCCAAACCAGTCTGTGGTAAGCATGGAAAGAATGACTAAACCAGCACTAGGGGAGGTGGTGGCCCAGGAGAGCTGGAGCTCCAGCTCCAAGTGTTGTACAGTCAGTCATTATTGAGATGGATTCCAGGAGTTAATTAATGAAAGCAAAAGCAGGGAATCTAATTTCACACTTGATGCCTGCAGCTGTTAGGCAGCTCGGTGTCAGTGGTGCTGAAGATCTCCCTCCCGAAATACATCCAGGTCTTTCCTGGGTTCAGATCTGAAGGATTCCTCTTAGTTCTGTGACTGCCTGACCTGCAATGCTGCAGGAAGACCTGAAATTAATATTAGAGATGGGGAATTCCACCTTTCAGGCTTCAGGCATGGAACTGCTGTTGGATAACCCAGAAGCTGGATGTCTTCTGGGTTGTGCTGTTCCTCTTTGGAAATAGAAAGGGTGAGAAGAAGCTTTTCGAGCAGGATTTGAATTTTCAGTCTTCTGAAGCTGTGGAATCTGAGCCCAAACCAAGAGTGGAGCGTTGGGTTAGCAGGAGTGCAGGCAGCTGAGCAGTCACACGGGGACAGCAGCTGAGAGGTTGGGGATTTGCATCATTTCCTTGTCTAACTGCAGGGCTTAAAGTGATTTTTTTTTAATAGTCTCGTTATTTTTCATTATTAAATATGTCATTTTAATACCATTATTATAACTCTATGGCTGTTGTGATGAGAAATCTCATTAAAAAATGGGAAATTGTTTGGTTTAGCTTTTGCTGGCCACAGAGTTCTTGCTTAAATATGGACTTTTTTCCTTTTTTATTTCAATTAAATGCCAGTGATGGGAGTGAGCTGATGTCAGGCACAGGAGGGATAAATCCCTGCCTGGCACCACAGATGGGTCAAGGCAGTGCCAGAGGAGAGGTGGAGCATGGTCAGTTCTGGGCAACGTGTCTCTCAGGGTGGGTGCATGGGCTTGAAGAACCATTTCTCCCTAAAAAAAAGGAAGAAATGAGGAGCTAAAACCCCTCTGAAAATAATTCCTCTGAGAACTCTTTTCAACTGAGAAGCTTCAGCTTTCCCAAACGTGGTATCAAGGCTTTCCAAAGGCAAGCAGAGATGCACCAACTACAAGCAGCTACCTGTTGGGTGCAAGAACTCAGTGCAGAGGGGAGATTGGTACAAGGGCTTTTTTTGGGTGGATATTTCACTAAAACCAGGTGGGTGATGGTGCTGGAGCCCTGGCTGCAGGTGCTGGGGCTGCCCCCCTGTGCACATCCTCCCTCCCTGGCTGAGATGGGGTAGAGGTGGAGAAGGTTTTTGGTGGCTTCCATCATCATGTTCCCCCTCTCCCTTAGGTCAAGGAGAGTTTCTTGGGTTGTTTTTTAGCTGGTGGTATTTACAAGCATCAATAATCCAGCACAGAGTTCTTAAAAAAGGCAGAAAGTGGCACTTCAGCTGGTGGCTTTTAGGGGTTTTGACTAATTTTGACTTCACTTTGGTTTTGAAGCCACTTTGACTTGTTTTTCTGCTCATCTGCTGGAAATGGCAGAAGCCAGGCTGTTAAAAGAGAACGTGGATAGAGAAATCTTTGCCCAGCTCAGCTCGTTGGCAGCTGCTGCTCGTTGACACTCTGGCCTGGCTCTGCAGAGTCACAGAAACACTTGCTGGCTTTCAAGCTGCACATCTTCAGTTCCCACTCCAGTGAGCAATTTACTTCTGCAGTTCCTTGTTCTTAAAGTGGTTCTGTTGATGCAGATGGAAAGGAAAGCTTCAAATTATCCTCCAGAAACCAAAGCTCAGCTCCTGCTGGTGCTGCGGGGGGTGGAAGGAGGGCGAGGGGGAGCTCAGGTCCTTCTTCCAGCCTGCAAACAGCACGAGCTGTAGGTTTCTCTTGACCTGGAGATGTCCAGGTTTGCTTTCAGAGCTTTGCAGGCGTGGTTGGGGCTCTGTGTGGAGGAGCTGGGCAGGGGCAGGTGCCCGTGGCACTCCCGCTGGCGCTCCTTCTGCTGCTGGTTTGCCATCTTCACTTCTAGACCCTTTTCTCCAGCTATCTAGTTAGCACATCTGCTTGCACTCTCCCAAGAGCATGGCAGAGCTGGTTTTTCTTATTTTCAGCACTCTCATGTCTTATAAAGATCCATCCTTACCTTGTTTTTTCTGCCAGGCTGCTCTCTCTGCCCATCTGGTCACTTCTGCCACCCAGCTCTACCCTACCAGGGAGATTTTGGTGTCTTTCCTCAGATCATTGCTCCTGTTTGTCAAAATAATATTAAGAACAACAACTAATATAGATCTTTTTATTTTTTTCCCTTTGATCTTGGTCTTTCTCCAGCTTGTTTATGGCTAGGAGCAAAATAATGGAAATTAAAACCTTGCTGGAGGTCAGGGTGCCCTGAGCATCCACCTCTGCTGCTTGGTGGGCTGGTTAGGTGGCTGTGGGATTTTTGAACCTTTTATATCCCCAGGCATTCTGAAGAATTCATTTTAGCTGCATAAATTGGCATAAATGTGTAGTTGGAAAGTTCAGAAACTTCCTGATTCAGCTTTCCTGCAAAGCCAGGTTCTGCCTGGGGATGTCCAGTGTCGCTCTGGGGGGATTTGGGCATTTCACTGAATTAGCATCACTTGGGTTTGTTGTTGCTGCTGTGGCACTAGCTGGATGTGAAGGACAAGGGTGAAGCTGTGGTGGTGAGCCCTGGGTGGGAGTTTGGAGCTGGCTGTGAGCGTGTGGGTCACGTGTGGGTCGTGGCCCCAAGCACCTCCTCGAGCACGTGGAGTCCCTGCTCTTTTTTCAGGATTTAAAGTCAACGTGGGATGTATTTGCACTGCTAATTGTTCCCTGAACTGGCCTCACGTGAGCTGGAGGGTGTTTTCTGTGCTCCAAGTGCAATTCAGTGCAGTTTGTGCTGATGCTGGGAGCACTTGGTGTCTGTTGAGGGTAAGCCAAGAAGGTGCCCACAGAGCTGGTGTGGAGTGGCCGTGGCTGGAGCCTGGGGAAATGGGGGTTTCTGGGCTCCCCAAGGGGTCCCTTCTGCCTGGGTCCATCAGATGAGTGTCCAGTGACCTTAGATGGTGTCTCTGTCTGCCCACATGTTGTGTGCTCACCCCCTAGGCTCAGGGTGATGGGGAATACAAGCTGGATAACGCTGAGAACATGCTGATGGCTCAGCAGAAGAGTGAGGTGGCTGCTTTTGCTCCCCTTCCCTCCAAGGGTTGTTTGGGTGTGTGTCTGCAAGATGTGTCTTATAAAGGAGAAGGGCTGTAGGGTGTGGTTAAGGACGTGTGGCCCTGGCTTTGTACCACAGCAGGTTTGGGGGGACACACCCCAGCACAGCTTGTCAGGCTCAGCAGGGACCCAGGGCTTGTTTCCACAGCCAAGATGTGTCTTCAGAGACAGACCTTGAGCTCCCTGCTACTCAAAACATGGTCCCAGCAGCTATTGGTGGGATTCATTTGTACAAAGCTGGCAGAGGAGAACCTGCTGTTGGAGAGTGGGAAGAACACAAAGTGAGATTCTTCTGCTTCTCCTGGTCTCCTGAGCTCTGAAGTGGCTACTGCAGAAGGTGTTTTAAGAAGGAGGTGGACTAAATAGTGCCCAACCCATCTGTGCATCACCACCTGAGCCCAAGAGCATCCTGAGGCTGAACACTTCATCTGGGAGCAGGAAGGGCCATTGGTCTGTGCACCTCCATGGGCTGGGCTGTGCTGGCATCCTGCACTCAAATGGGTCATCCAGAAATGCCACGTGAATTCTGGCTGCCAAAGGGTGCCCCCAAGGCTGCCAGCACTGAGAGTGCTCTCAACACGCTGGGTTGGCTTTTCCAAAAGCACTCCAGGTAGTTTAAGCCCCAAATTTAGAAGAAGGCAGCAGTGAAGGTGCGGGAGGAGAGCGCTGTGTGATCTTGACTGAGCTCTAGAAAAGGCATTGCTGTGTTGTCAGGACTTGGCTCTGCCCCAAAATTTATCTCACTTAATTATCTGAAATTAATAGTGACATGTTGCTCGCCAATGATTTGACGTGGCAATTTGTTTTTGAGTTTATCTTTAAGGGGACAAGGGGTTGCATGTGAAAATATGGAAACCATAAACCCAGTTTCTTTCTGAAAATTTTATCAGTTTCTTGTATATTGGTTTTTCTATTAAGTTTTCTGTATTTCTTTCTTGAAGAAAACAAACACTGATTCAGATTCCACGCAGGCCAGTGGTTCCTGGACAATGAGAATGTAGCTAGAGAATATTAAAATGCTCCCAGGATGTTGCTTGCAACAACTGCAGTAGTAGAGTTGCTCTGTAAGTTACCAGTGAGAATTTAATTCTGATGTTTTTCTATTAAGTTTTCTGTATTTCTTTCTTGAAGAAAACAAACACTGATTCAGATTCCACGCAGGCCAGTGGTTCCTGGACAATGAGAATGTAGCTAGAGAATATTAAAATGCTCCCAGGATGTTGCTTGCAACAACTGCAGTAGTAGAAGCACCGAGTTGCTCTGTAAGTTACTAGTGAGAATTTGATTCTGATGTGTCCAGTGTAGGCTCCTGTGGCTCATAAAATCATAGAATTGAGGTTGGAAAAGACCTTTAAGGTTATCAAGTTCAACTGTTCCCCAGCCCTGCCAGGTCCCCACTGCCCCGTGTCCCTCACCCCACATCTCCACGGCTTGGAAACCCCTCCAGGGGTGGGGACTCCACCACTGCCCTGGGCAGCCTGGGCCAGTGAACGTTGGTGGAGCTCCCCCAGCTCCAGGGGCTCTGCAGAATGTGAGCAGCCCCAGCCCCTGCTGAGGGGTTGTGTGAGGGATGGCCACTGAATCCAGACCCGTGTCCATGCAATGCTCTGCTGACACTGGTGCTGGATCTTCTAGGTGTTCCCTGAGTGCTTGCTCATGTAGGTGTTGGGGAGAGTCTGCATAAACTGATGTGAAACTGGAATGAGTTTTGGTGGAGGGGGTTTATCCTGGGTTTTATTTTGCATATAAACATGGAATCCATTAAGATCTGTGAGAAATTTATGCACCAGATCATGGCTGGTAAGCACAGAAACTTGTGCTGAGCCATATTATCAGCCAATGTTTTCCCTTTTTTTGAAAATATCCCTTTTCCAAAAGAAAGAGTTGGAGGAAAATGAAGATCAGAGAATTTGCTTCTTGGCTAAGTGTGTGTGGAAACCCAACCTGTCCTTAAACCCTCAGCCAGGTAGCAGATTTGTGTCTAAGGGAGATGAGAATCATGGAATCAGAGGCTGGAAAAGACCTTTGAGATGATCAAGTCCAACCTAACTCTGCCAAGTCCCCCACTAAACCACATCCCTCAGCACCACCTCTACAGGACTTCTAAACCCCTCCAGGGGTGGTGATGGAACCACTTCCCTGGGCAGCCTGGTCCAGGGCTTGGCAACCCTTTCAGTGAAGATGATTTTCCCCATATCCAACCTCAAACTCCCCTGGTGCAACTTAAGGCCATTAATCATGAGGTTGTACCATGAGAAGCTTTTCCAAAAGAGAGAGGAAATCTGAAGTGATCGCCCTGTCTTATAATCCCATGAGAAATTGAGTTATTCTAGGAGAATTCAATTACTGTGTAGGAGGATGTAGGAGTTGGAGAGTTGATCTTGATGTTAACCTTGGTGGTGCTGTGGATCTGTCAGTTCTCTTGGCCAAGGGTGAGCAGCTTTTTTATTGTGCTGAAGCACTTTATCCCTGTAGAACTGCTGAGAGAGTAACTCGTTAGAGATTATTTTCTGATCTTGGGAAGCCTGGGGATTTACTCAGAGACCCTGAAGGGTCACCATCTTTTCAAGGGATCTACTCTACAGGTGCCCAAGTCTCCATTGGGGGATTTCTGGGACTTGCCAATCAAAGACCCCCAAAACATTTCCCTTGAAAATCCAAATAGGAAAAATATAACTGGGCTTTCTTGTGGGCTGCAGGGAGGAGTGATAGTCTGTTAGTCTGGAGGACTTTGGCAGAAGCCTGAGTTGAAACGGTGCCACAGGCAGAGGACTGAGTTGTAAGAACTGAACAAAAAGAATGATTGTTTGTTTTGGGAGCCAGGCTGGTAAATGCCCACGCTGGTACCCATCCAAAGGAAGGGAATTCGTGTCCAAACCCAACAGGCATCTCACCAGCTGCACTTGGAGAGCTGAATGCATCTTCTCAAGCTCCTTTCTCAGGCATCACACATCCTGTGTGGCTGACCATGAGGGTCCTGGTGAGGGCCCTGGGCAGCAGGCAGTGCCCCCTCCCTGGGCAGTGCCCCTGCTGCTGCTCAGGCTCAGCTGCCCCATCCAGACCCCTCAAACCAGATCCTTGCACCCAAGGCTCCGAATAATACAAACATTTCCCAATAATCCAAATAATCTGGGTGTTGTGGCTGAATTCTTTTCCCAGCCTGGTGTCCATGAACGGAAGAGGATCGTTGTCATGAGATGTAAATGTTTTCCAAACACTTTTCCATCGGGAGCCTGCTGCTGGCTGTGAGTGCACCCAGCCAGCTGCTCCAGCAGCTGCTCTGCTCCTGTCCTGGCTCTGAGACCTGCACGTGTGGCTGGTGCCAGGGACCTGCTCGGGGTGCTGGAGAGCTCAGCAGGGGCCCCTTCTGCTGTACCCTGTGGGCAGCAGGGCAGGGAGGGGATCCTGCCCCTCTGCCCAGACACCCCTG